>NW_010105083.1:0-12471 GCF_000699245.1 Pterocles gutturalis | reverse complement strand
AGAAAAAGGTTCTCCCCCCCCCCCCCCCCCCCCCGCACCAGTTCACTATTCATAATGATGGAGCTAATCCTTGAACAGGGGTATTTATAGAAACTCATTCTTGCAGAGTAGATGGATACATCCTTGGTAACAGCAAAATGCCCACATATGTTATGAAGTTACTCACCTGGGTATTTATAGTTCAGTAGGAACACTGACAGCAATTTATTTAACATACTCCTGAGGAAAATGCCCTTAACTTCTGAGTTTGCCTAATCCCGTAGCACTGTATCTGAGCAGGAGTGCCAAGTCTCAGTTCTCTCTGTGCATATCCAGTTTTGAGATGTGGGCCACACCAGCAAGTTTTAGCCACATAACTACATAGGCAAGGAGCCAGGAAGCATACATACCTCATCAACAGTGCTGTGGCAACAGAAAGACTTTACGGATTCAGTTATCATGTTGCAAAAGTTTTTTCAATGATACAAGCTGTACTCCTTAGGGATCTGGTATCATGGTTTAAAAGCCTCCAGACACAGCCTTTTGCTAAAAACCTCGTGGGCTGAGGCAAGGGCAAGGAGTGTTCACTTGCCACTTATGGTCACTGGCAAGAAACTGACTCAGCTTGGGGAAAAAAAACCAAACCAAACCAAAACAGAAAAACAATTTAATTTCCTAACAATCAGAACCCAAGCAAGATAATGAAAGAGAACTACCTCTTAAAAAGACACCTCTCCCCCACCCCTCCCTTCTTCCCAGGCCCAAAGGCTTTGTTCCCAATTTCTCTACCTTCTCCCTGGCAGTGGCGCAGGGGGCAGGGAATGGGTGTTGCGGTCAGTCCATCCCGTGTTGTCTCTGCTGCTCCTTCCTCCTCATGAGCCTGGCTGTGCCCCTGCTTCACACACTGTGCCCCCTCTTCAGGATGACATTGGCAGAGGGGCTGATGGGCTCAGCCTTGGCCCGAGGTGGGTCCAGCCTGGAGCTGGGGAAGCTTCCAGCAGCTTCTCACAGGAGTCATTTCTGTAGCCCTTTCCCCGCTACCAAACAAAACCCGCCACACAAAACCACAATGCCTGATTTCGGATATACTGTCAAAAATACTGCCTTTGCTACCATCTTGTGAGTAGCAAGTAGTACTTTCTACACATCTCACTCTACCTACAAGCCTTCTTAAATGTACACCAAAACCAGCAAACTTTTCACCCTGGTCGAAGGTTAACATGAGAAAGAGGTGTGAACAGTAATCTCTGACAGTATGCATTTCATCCCAGTCAGCAACCAAACATTAATAAAATTTGATTTGTGGCTGGGAAAACATTGGTGTTTTATCTATATGTACTAATAAGAATCTTCACTACTTTGCTAATTTTTAATTTTGCTAATCTTTTAGTTCTAAAATATTTGTAAATATAATTGCAACTAAATGGTCTAGTCCAATCTATCTAATTGTCAGCCTGTTCCCTGGAATTTTCAGGTGATTTATAACCCCTATGATTCCCCTTTTGAAGTGAAACTTCCAGAAATAGCCAGCTTATTCACCTCATATGGAAGTAAACAAGCAGCATTGAGGTGAAGCATACACCTTAGTGAGAGGAGTTTAAGGCATCTGGGCTTCTGTGTGTGTATTTGCTCCTGAAAGGTGTGAGCCCACTTCTACCTGTCTCTGCAACAGAGAAAAGTTCCACTGCATAGATGGAAAATTTGGGACTAAGACTAAATGTGTTAATTTAACAATTGTTTCAACATGTTCTATTAGGAAAATATTTTCTCTGTCTTAGAGCTCGCAGGCTTGTATGCATTAACAAATACATTAAAACATAGAGCTTAAGTACATCTAACAGTCTGATATAAAAATTATGCAAAAGAGATAAAGATGAAAGGAACTCATAAGGATGCCATAATACCATCTGAAGTGCTCCTTCCTTGCTTTATTACCTCTGAACGCAATAACGTTGTAATATTTTTTCTCTTTAATGAAGCATATTTCAGGAATTTCAGGTTAAAATGAAAACAATTTGTGTAGGAAACATGCCATGCGAATGTCGTGGTTGGTTTCCTTCACAACCAAAGAGGGTTTATAATGGACCCCATGCCACCATGAGTGGGGCAAGAGAGGGGTGCAAGCCATGGAGGGGCTGCAGCAATGCTGTGTCCCAGGCATCACCACAGTGGGGGCACCTGGGGAGCAAGAGCTGGCATGACATGCTGCTGCTTCGAGGCTGCTTTCCCTTCCCTTTGGCAGCCTGTGAACGGATTGCTGTAGCTTGACTTCTTCCATGAGAAATGAGAGGTGTTTTTGTCTTTGTCCTGTGCAATACAGTGAGAAGGAGAAAGATTTTTCACTTGAATCTTTGCTGCACTAAGAAAAATCTCGTGGTTTCTCTTGGAGCCTGCCCCAGCAATTCCCCAGCACTGCTGTTTCAGTCAGAAATGGTGTGAAAACTGGAAAGGGCTTTCTGGGCCCCTCTAGCAGTGAAATACTACCACCTGTTAAGCTGAAACTTCAGCATAAACTTCAAATGTTAAAGTAAAAGCAGCATATGATATAAGACTATGCCTTATACCAAACAGAAACTGAAATACTGCAAGCTTAGTCTTCTTTGCATTCAGGACGAGTTTTGAGGCTGTTATTTCAAAACTCAGATTTTTCACCTTCATTGTGAAATAGAAAGATCTAGTCCTTAACCAACTGTATCACTTTCTATTTATGGCTCTTCTGCTAATAGTTAACACAGAGTTGCCCTTTCTCAAGCTGTGAATTCACTCTGACATCACTACTATATTATGAAGAAAGTATGAATCTCCTGCTACCTTGTTTCAAGCTACAAGACCTTATTTTTTCATCACTATGGCAACTGCTGCCCCAGCCCAGCTTAATAGGGTGCTTGTCTAGACAGCATTAAACATATCTGCACTTATGTGTGTCTGGTTTTAACAGCCAGGTGTGCGGAGGGTGTGGTGGAGGGAAGAGAGGCAACAGCAAAGGAATGAGTAAGGAAGAGTAAAAGCTTTTCAGAAGTAACCGCATTTTACATGTTACTTCTTAATTCTGGAGGCTTTTCCTGGGATGCAGTGTTGAAATGTGTTGCTCACTCAGGACACACAGATTTATAGATGTACATGAAAGAATACCAAACTGATTTCTAACTGACCTGAGTGAGGGCCACCGCTGTCTGTGGGCTCCTCCAGGAGCAGAGGTATCTCTCAGGGACAGAAGTCCATTTCATGGTTCCTGCAGAGAAGTGTGATGTGACTGGGACTGATCAAGGTCAGCAGGTCCTAGCAAGGACCTGAAGAAAGTCTTAGTTCTGATTCAGATCTGCTTGTTGGATCTCGGGGAAACAGAATAAAGCACCCCAAGGACTGTCCACCTCCCCATCACAGGAGGCCTCTGTGTAAGGGGACGGTGTCCTTGCAGATGGTGGAGCAACTGAGCCTCTGCAGACCAAGAGAGCCACAGGACTTCAGCTGGCTGCAGTCCACATAAGCAGAGTTTATTCACCAAAATGTGGTTCTTCAGTCACCCTGAAACTTCTACAAATATGTGCCCATCTCAGCAAGTACCTTCCATAGAATAAAAGAAACCCATATTTTCAGCATTAACTTCACAGTGAAAGAGGGCATAGCCTGATGGTGAGTTAGGATATGAGAGAGACAGTCTTGATTTTCTGGTCTTTCCCCTCCCAGAAAATGTCTCAAACAGCATGTTACAGCATGTTTGGGGATGCTGAACTGTGTGTATTTTTTGGAACTGTCCTTACTTCAGTAAGTAAACACAGCCTAGAGCAGCTGACATCCAGACATAGACCAGGCTAAGCCTCCCCCCCAACCAACATCTAAGGAGGCATCCTTCTGCCTCTCCTTTTCCTGCTGTGCATGATACAAGCAAATACTCACTGAGCCATAACAAATGAAGGCTGAGATGTTCTCCTGGGTGAAATACCCCTGACAGAGGCAAAAGTCGAAGTAGTTTTGCCACTACTGGAAGTGGGAAGCAACAACATGAATCCAACCCTTCCTTCATTCCGATTTATTATTTTATGTAAGAGGCTGAAACACGTAACACTTTTTTTTTCCAATCTAAACTAAGCAAACATACTAGGAGGCAAAAATACTGAGAAGGCACAAGAGAAAAGCAGTAAAAATGAAGAGAGAGGAGTCAGTCTTAACTTTTGTTGAACTGAAAAGTGCCTTATTATTCATACTGTTTAGCCAATGACCCTCATATTCCTAGGTGGACAAGATGTAACTTTGATGCTCACATATGATAGATAAATACCATGAATGCATTCCTATAATGAATACCCGAAATATGAAAAGTGTATGGCACCAGGAGCTGCATATAACACTTAGCATCATCCTTGGATATACTCTCTGAAGTGAAGCACAGTTTCCAGGCAGAGGTGTCTGCAGGACTAAACACCTGTATTTTTAATCATGATATTAGGAAAAATTTCTTCACTGAAAGAGTGGTCAGACATTGGAACAGGCTACCCAGGGAGGTGGTTGAGTCACCATCCCTGGAGGTGTTCAAGAAACATGTAGATGTGGTGCTTAGGGACATGGTTTAGTGAGTTAGGTGGTGTTGGGTTGGACTTGATGATCCTTGAGGTCTTTTCCAACCTTAATGATTCTATGATTCTATGATGTATTAACTAGGGATTTTTTTTTAATATTTAACCCCTAATTATGCCCTAATTGTAAGTTAAAGATAGCGGAAAAGTACATACAGACAGGCCAACTTATAAACTCTGTATTGCAGAGTTCATGAATATATCAGCAGATAAGAACGTTATCCCTGATACTTGTGTTTTCTTTTTTTTTTATTAAGAGAAAAATAATTTTGGTCTACGATGGCAGACATCAACCTTCCGGCTGGCACTAGGTGACAGAGAAATACAGAAGTGTCCAGAATCAATTAATGGATGATACCTGCTGGCAAACAGGCTCATCACAGGAAAAGCCAGAGATGGCTCTTCCAGCTGCCTGTGATGCCAGCGCACTGCTTGTGTGTTGTGGGGTTGACTGGTTGCCAGAACTGTTCAAAAAGGCAGCATCTCTCTTTGAAGGGAAGACAGTTAAGATTGTTGGTAGAGATACGTATGCAGGACATTCCCAATGCCACCTTGTCTAGACAGACTGTTAATGAATCCATGAGAAAATACTCTCCCAGTGGAAACTTTATCCACTAGCTCCCAGCACTGCGTCCTTCTTATTTGACACACTGTACAGGGCAAGGCGTGCGGCTTGAACTTTCTGAAACACACTGTGTAAGTTGAGAGCAAATACAGAAAGGGACAGTTTTTAACAAAAATAGTATTAGGTGATCATGTGTTCTGTTATCTGGCTAGGTCCACTGTAACATAGCCATTTGCACCTTTTACAGCTATCCCAAAATCATGCTCACAAGATCATACATCATGTGGTTGTATGTTGCATGCCAGTATTCCACCCTGACATCTGCAGAGTTATGCTGTACACTTCCATGTGCTTGGCTCAGCATCATTCGCACTGAAGCATTTTGATCATTCCAAGAAGGGATATTCTTGTAATACATTCATTCATTCCATAAATATCAGGAAATGGTAAGCAAAAGAACTGCACATTATGCTTTACAGTTCAAAAGTATCACTGCATCACTATAGTCTCTCTTGATAAATATCCTGTCTTGAAGAAGTTCCTTTCACTTGAATTCACTATGCTACAGTGTGCAACATGGAATGACCTTTACTGATGTGTATGATTACATTATATTGGCCTTTCCTACCCAAAAGATACCCTTTATTTCTTACTGCAACAGCACCATGTCAGCCTAGATATCCCTGTGGGGTGGGCATTGACCATCTGTTTATCATAGAATACTAATAAATCTAATGGTTTGGTGTTAGGAAAATCTATCTACTTAATGTTCTACCAAAGCCTTAAAATAAGAGTGTTCACCTGGTAAAACTCACTCCAATGCAGCCACATTAGTTACCTGTAGCTATCTGAAAATGCTTGAATTCTCTGAAACCCAATGTTATTTTGCTTTGGGGTTGCAATTAAGCCCATGACAAACTTAATGAGAGCAATAGCACATATGGGGGTACTGTTGCTAGGCAGCTGCGTGCAGGGTCCTATCAACTTAGTCCCAGCAGTTACCACAGAGAATTGGCACAATACTTTCTGCTTAAATTTCTTGAGTTTCCTTTTTTTAAACACTCTGAGGAGAACAAGATAGCTTCTTGAGACATCAAGTGCCTCAGCTCAAGCATTACTTGTAAGAACTTAATATTCTCCGTCAGGAAGGGAGACTGCCAATGAATGCCAATAATTGCTATAATATAGAAGGGATTGTATGGGAGTAAGGATTTAATCTCAGTGTTAGTATTGCCCCTAGGAAAATTACCATCTGTGATTAATAGGAATATAACTCATTGATGGAATGTGATTTTTGTCTGAATGAAGCCTCATGTTTAATGCCCAGCATCACTTCAATTTCTGAGGTAACCTGAACTATCAGCATACTTCCCACTTTTTGGCAAAAAGTGCAGATGTCCAAAGGTGACTTCTGGCCTACTGTCAGTTACTTCTCTCATGGGGCTGCCAGCCATGCCAGAGTGCTGACAATGGGCAGTGGTGCCTGTGCTCTGATACCAATGCCTCTGTGCACTGGAAGTACTGGATTCATACTGGATTCAAGCATTTGCTTTAGATTATTATGGGCACGTAATGCTGAACTGGAGTGATAAAGGAGTGTTAGTGTTTGTATTTAATAGTTTTTAATAAATATCATTTCGTTTCAGATAATGTGAAATGTGAATTTAAATAGCTGTTGTTCTGCATGAGTCATAATACAGCCACCACTATACTATACATTTGATTGTATAGTAAGGTAAATGCAATTGCAATGATAGCATTTTTTTATACAGGACAAGATTATAACAGAAAAAACAAATTCCTATTAAAATTTTATTGTTAGCAGTCATGGGAAAGTAAACCCATTGCAAAGTTCTACAGCAAAGCAGAACTTTTTTCCTTGATTCACTGTTGTAACAGCCTAAAAATCAATGCCCTCAAAAGTTTACAACTTACCAGACAACATTAAAAAAAACAAACAAACAAACCACCCTGCTTTAACTCTCCTGTGTATAAAAAGGTGATGATTTCTATTTTTGTAGTATCATTTCCATTTCATGGTCCTCACTTGAGTGGACAAAGTTTTGTAATATTTGCAAAGACTTTTGAAGCTAGCATCTTATTGGCTTTACAGCTTTTCTGGTATACTATTGTACATTCGCCTTTTTTGTTCTTCTTGGTACACTTACTACTGCTTTCATCTTGCCAAACCCCATTAAATGGCAGGTAGGCTAAGTGACCTAATGGAAGGAAGGGAATTTTGGATGCCTTGAAAATTTCTCTGGTGTGTGGTTTTATCAAGTAAATATTGATAAAGTTGTCCCTATGAAAGTCATGGGCAACACCACTTTTTACCACCATAATGGGCATTTATTTCAGTGGGACAAGGATTTGGCCCATCTGTATGTTTTTACTGACAATCTTGAGCACATTCACAAAAACATTAAGGTAGTTTTCTGAGACTGACATCTTATTTCTGTAAGCTTTTTACAGTGGCTTATCTATGCCTCTGTTTTGCTTATCTTGAAAAAAACAATTCTCAGTTGGAAGCTTGGCCATGCAAACTGTAAAAACATAAATTGTCATGCATTTGTCAGCCGAAGTAGTAAAACAGTACTTGGTATAGATGCTACTTGATTGTAACTATGAAGTAACAGAAATATCTATTTCTGCTCTACCACAGAGAGCTGTAAATCTTCCACAGTGAAGATCTTGGGGTCAGATTCTTGTTCCAGCTGTAGACTGACAAATCCTGGGAAGAGAGGAAGTGCTGTGCAAATGTAATTGAAAGCAGAAATCAGTTTTTGCTCATTATTTAGCTACAGCTGTCACTGTAGTATGTTATGGATTTGCGTGGTGAGCTTCATCTTACACATACGAAACAACACAGCGGCTGTAGCTGTCTATACCTAGTCTGATGGCTGCCAAGGGCTGTGACAAACACACTTTCAGGCTGTGCTACAATGCCATAGACGTTGCATGCTGGAATTGGAACACATGCTGTTCTCACCTGCGAGCCAAATTCTGTTTCAGACTTAACTGTATTAAATAAAGTACATGAAACACACATACAGAAGAAAAACTGCTCCATGTAGGTCAACAGCCACATAAGCCATCTACAGTCTTCAACCTCCAGGGACACAATGGTCCGTGAGAAACCCAAAATAAGTCTTCCCATCCTGCTTCCCATCTCATGCTTCTACTGCAATCTCCTCTAGAGAAGAAGGTACTGAATTTTATTCCTCCAGCAGCAGAACCCATAGGCTGAACAACCCTTCTGGCATGTTGCCTGACAGGGTAGACTGACGACACAGGGTAAAATCAGGCTTTAATACTTCTATTTCAGCAGCAATATTAATAAAGCATGGCAGCTTGCCCTCATTCCAGTTCAGTGGCAGCCTTATTATACAACATACTTTGATGTATGGTAGTCTCTATTTGCTCCCAGATTGGGAGACAAAATAATATTGCAGCACAGAATCTGACAACATGTCTCACTCTGACATAGGAGCATGAAGGTTACAGCTAAAATGTGGAATTTGGCTATTACATACTGGACTTTTTACAGGAAAATATGTATTTTTTTTTTTTAATTGGAATTTGAAAACTGATGTGATGGGTCTCTTTCTAATCATGTGGGTTTGTCTCTGCAGCATCAGTAGCAGTTTGGCCTTTCAGCATAGCATTTATGGAAAGAAGGGGGAAATTTCAAAGTGAAGAAACACTGGACCTGAGTATAGATGGAGTGAAAAATTGAGTAATGGCTGCTGGATCTGACTGGCTTTCAGAAATGGAATCATGAGCATTCCCAGTTTCTCTTGGGTCAGTGCTGTTACAGAGTAGCATTTTATTTTCAGTGTTCACTGAGAAATTGAAAACATTCTCTGAGAAAGATGAAGTTTGAGGCCCTGGTTCACTGAGCTAATTTTCCTTGGGGGAAAATTAAATATGCTTAAAACCGATTAAAATGTGTTCCTGAGGAGTAAGATCTAATCAGTAGAGTTATTGCAGACCATCAAGTAATTAACCCCAAACTGGCTTTACTTTTAATATAGAAGTATCTTACCCTTTAGCCTCTCTCTCTAGGATAGAGTTTGAGTATCTTTGTAAAATCGCATCTGAACCTCCCTAAAAAGAGACCACAGAACACTGCATGTCAAAATTCAGGCAAATTTATAATTTCAAGAACATATAAAACAATTGTAATGGAAAGAAATCAAGATAACAGAGAGCTGCTTTCTCTAGTGTATTAGCAGAACCAGCCAGAGATGCAACCAACAGGATCTCAGTGTTCCCAAAAGGATTAACAGAAACAGAATGAAACCACCTTCAGATTTGCATGAAAATAAAATAGTGCAAAGTGAATGCCTTGCTGAAATATGATGCAGAGAGACTTCTAAGAATTAAAATGGTCTTTTCCTTATCAAGCTGTGTGATGGGTTAACGCTTGGCTGGGAGCCAACCCCACACAACCCATTCACTTACCATTCGCCTCCCGGGGATGGGGGAGAGAATTAAAGGGGTAAAGGGAAGAAAAGACTGGTGGGTTAAGAGCAATTTAATAACTAAACTACAATAATATTGAAAATAATAGTATATACAAATATACAAATGAGTGATACACAGTGATACTCTCACCCCCTGATGACCAAGGCTCAGCCCATTCCCAGCTAATGATCCCGGAGCAGGGAGAGTCTTGAAACTGCACTCCGGCAACGGAGATAACAGCCTGAGTGTCCCAGACCAAGAGCTGACTGAGGGAGGGGGAAGGTCCTGGGAGGAAGAACCACCTGGAGCAAGAGAACCATCCTGGAAAGAGAGCTGGCCCAGAGCAAAAGGGATCCAGAACAAAAAAAAAGGAGCAGTATCACTGTGTATCACTCACTGTTCTAGTGAGGTTGGTGGGGCTTTTTTTTCTTCTCATGGTTCATCAAAAGTATCTGAGGAGAAAGGGAGCAGTGGTTTGTAAAATGTATTGTGAGTTCATGCTCTTATCTGCAATACTAACATGGTACTGCCTGATCCAGTATTCAATAGAAAACAATTTCTTTGCAAAGAGTTTTAGATTGCAGTGGGATTGCTGCCAGAGCAGAATGTCAGCTTAGGCAACAGAGCCTTGAATTCAGCATGCCTATCAGGAATCCTTGCTGGAGGATGCCATTAGGCTTTAAATTTTGAGGCACTGAAGAACTGCCATCTCTTTCTTACTCACCTTCAGTGAGATTCAATCATTCTACTTTGTATGTCGCACTTCTTTGATCATGGATCTCAGTAAAAAATTTGTGAGCAATTCCACACGTCCGTAGGAAAGTCCCTCGTATTCTCTTGAAGCTGATTTTATAACACTACGTAAAAGAAGCTGGCAATGAGGTCTTCTGTAAAGGAGTTCTGGATCATTTCATTATTACTGGAAATATAGTCAAGGGAAGAAGAGCCCATCTGGTATATATTTTTGACAACCTTCCATCATACGGTGTCACACAACTGCCGACTTCTACATTCTTGCTTAAATTCTGATATTTCTTTCTTTCTTTCCCTCCATTAAATTACATCTCAAGGAAGAACCGATGTCTGAACTTCTGTGAAACAGTTATATTTAACATCAGCTTGTTTTTCCATAACGATTGGAGCTTTTTCCCTTTGGGTCTTAAGAAACAATGTAGCTGTCAGGAGCACAAGGCTAGTGAGAAGTGCTGAAGGTAGGAATGCTTAACACTGGTTTTGCTAAACAAAAACCAGTCTTCACTCTCTCAGACCAGGTCAAAAAGCTGGACTTACCAGAAGCCATGAATTTTGAATAAAGCTTTTTATCAAAACCTTGGCCTGATAAGTTATTTGTACTTTGTGTCTTGATTTGCTGGCAAACAGAGGTCAGAACCTGTCAGTTCAGACAGTGGTTCAGACACAGCCTAGGTAATCAAAATGTGCATGTTGTTCAAGAAAAAGAAGTGTTTGGAGTCTGATGGTCTCAGCTTGTTTTAAATTTAACATAACTGGGGCCTAGCTAGCCTAAATATTTTTAAACAGGTAAAGGTAGTGAATATGAAATGTTGTCTTCTAGCTTTCCTCTCGGAAGGGGCGGTGATCCTCTCTCATTCTGCAGGCAGAAACACAAGTCAGCAGCTTCCATATCAACAGACTTCAGCTCTGATTTAGCAAAACCAGTTCAGTTTTCATTATATTACTACTGATATTGTCAACAAGACTCCGAGTTAGTGCCAAATCTCTGTCAACCAGACTTCCATGGTCCAAAAGGAGTCCAAGGTTCCTGAGGGAATCCTAGGTGTGACAGCATACAGCCCTGGGGAACAATTTTGATTCAGCTTTACAGGGAATTCAGATGCTGTTAGAAAGTCTTGTGTTGAGTCCTGCCCAAACACAGATGTCCAAGAACACAACAGCTGCAAATAATGAATCACAGTCATTTCCAGTGATACCCATATGATTTTTTTTTTCCTCTCAGATTTGTTATGTGAAGCTGAGGATCAAAGTTGGGAAATGTACAAAGAAAGTGTATTTTAGGAGAACTTGAAGAAAAGCACTTTCTAAAAGTCCAGAAACTCAAAGGCAATTATGCAAGATTGCACTAACATGTGAATCATTGCAGCTGTTTACTGGGAGTAAAGCGGAGGACATACGGAATGTAAGTATGGGCATCAAGTTTCTGTGCTTTCATCTCTGAGATAATCTTCACATTCCCAAATTAATATATAGTGCAGTCACTGTGCTCCATCATATTGGTTCCCCAGACATGCTTAAGAGATGGGAAGTGTCAGATAACAAAAATATCTTAGTAAAAGTTAATGGTTCAAACAGGATCAAAGTTAGAAATTTTTCAAGGATGCTTCAGACAGAAAAGATGAACTCAAAGTCTACAGCTGGAAAAGGGCTCCCTTAGTAAAGCCGTCATACAGTCCAGGTAAAGGTCCATTCAGTTTCTCTGAGGAGATGCAGATTAAGAATATGAAGAAAAAGGAGAGTACATGTAAAAGCAGCAAATTGGAGCAGTCCCTAGTTCTAGGAATTCTTGTGACTCTTCATGCTAAAACTAATGCTCTGTGATGCCAAGGAGTCAGACTAAAGCAGTCTTGTAAATGTTTTGCTCCTCACAGTTCCTCACAGAATTATCAGCAGAACAAGCAGTAATAATGTTTAGTCTTGCTCCACTACATTTCACCAGAGAAGATAGTGCAGGGAGAGCCTTGAAAATATCTTGCTGTAAGGCAAACTAATAGTATTTCTGTAAATCATGCTTTCTGTCTTACACATGGACATCGAATCATACAATCATACAATCATTAATGTTGGAAAAGACCTCAAGGATCATCAAGTCCCACCGTAAACTCAGCACCACCTAACTCACTAAACCATGTC
>NW_010105082.1:3134-3398 GCF_000699245.1 Pterocles gutturalis | reverse complement strand
AAAAAAAAAAAAGAATAAGAATCAGGTTGGAGTTTACTGACAAAGCAGAGCGTACCGGGCAGGGCAGTCCCTTATGTAATTCCTAGTTTGTGGATAAACAGACAGCTCGTCTCGCCGTTCTCGACTCCACGCGCCGTGCAAAAGCGAATCCCGAGAGCGAGCATGCCACGCGCTTCATCCCCGGCAACGCTGTCCTGCCATTGAAGCTCTTTTTCCTTCCCTCCTCGGCGCACGAGCGGGCAGCACGGGGATCAAGGGAGGGAA
>NW_010105082.1:0-3025 GCF_000699245.1 Pterocles gutturalis | reverse complement strand
CACCCAAAAAAAAAAAAAAAAAAAAAAAAAAGGAAAAAAAAAAAGAAAAAAAATTCTACTTACTGGTTTCCAGTTTGCTGGTGGGAAATAAGTAGGTGCACGAACCAGGAAGGAAATAGGGAGCGCAACTGGAGTTTAACAGCGGGCAAGAGGGAGTTAAAATGAAGGGCTGGGACGCTTGGGAGCATCCTCTGCTGGGAAAAAAAAGCAGGGGAGCAGTCCTTCGCAGGGGAGGGGGGGGGAAAGCAGGAGGAAAACTGGCCCAGAAGGTGCTCACCCTTCGCTAGCAAAAAAAACCACCCAGCAAGCGCCGGCACCGCGTGTGTCCCGGGCCCTGGCGCCCTGGGATGGCACACAGATCCGTGCACGGCTTCGAGGCAATCGTAAAAAGTATTTGAGACGTTGAGGCTGTTGTCAGGGAGCTCACGCTCCCAACAGTCTGGCTGGACACATTTTTTTTAAAGGATCGGCGAACCAATGGCATCGGCAAGCTGCTGATTGCCAGGGGATCTGCGGCTCATCTCACCGCCGTGGCCTTGGCTCCCACCTGCAGCCGCGGGGCAGCTCACACCAGTTTCCAGTTTCTCGCACCTTGTCACGTTAAGAGAGGACGCTGAGCCCTATAGTTTCCTTCCACCTGCAGCCCGGAGGAGATCTCACAGGATGGTTTACAAGTCCCTCAGACGGCCGGGTCTCCGCAGGGGGAAAGGAGCCCCACCGCAATTGGAGGCACAGAACGTCTTTAGCTCCGTTTGCGTCGGGGAAGTCACGTCCGGACTCTGCTGCGGGAGCCAGCAGTGACACTGGGGAGGCAGGGAAACTGAAACTATGCACAGAGGAAAGCTGATCCGGCCAGAGAGCTGGGCGAGAAACAATTGTCCCTGGATACTCGCAGAGGATCCCGACGCTTGTCTGACCTCGTTTACTCCCGCTCTGACGTCCTACCGGAGCTCCTCCGGGACCAGCGGGATGCTCCAGGCGCAGGTATCGGGACGGACGCACGGCTCATGCCGATCGGGAGGCAGCACCCAAGCCAAACATGCACCCGTTTGGATCAAAGGGTCACGGGATCAGGTACAAACACTTCTCCTCATCCTACAGCCTGACTGTCTTTCTCCCTTTCCCCGAGTTTTGCTCGTCAAAAGGTTTTTTAATTACAGATTGAAACCAGTCTCTTCAAATTTGAGGTTAAGGCTGGTTGAGAGCATAGTTAAGAGCAACTGTTTATTGCTTTGACTACGCAAGATAACGAGGAGGATTCTAATTGTTTGCCACAGAAGTCTTCTCTTTCAATAAACACAGCATCCTGAGACTGGGAAAAAACCCTTAAGTGTCAGTTTTGATCAAGATTAAACCACAGTTCTCAAGCATTTAGGCTCCGTCTCAAGCACGGACCAGGAATTTCACAAACCTCTGTTTTTAGGGGGACTTGATTCTGCAGAGGCAAAACCCAGCGTTCCGACAGCACTTTGTCCACCAAACGAGGTCTCGAGTAAGCCAGGCAGCGCAACCGAACTATCGCAGCATCGTGATAGATGTATAAATTTATTCCCTGATTTGCATCCCATGCCGACATCCAGATTCCCACGCTGAGAAAACAACCGTAATTTTCAATTCCGCTTTAAAAAAAGTCACAAAACACAAAAGCGAACCCACCGCATTCACCGTCCCAAATTAATTCCACCCTGCCGCAGCCGGCCCTGCACCTCTACAAAGCCGAGCTCCTTATTAACCCCACGATACGGCTAAAGATCATCATCAGACCCACCACCACAATGCAACAAGACGCATATATGAGCAAAAAGTAAATTAAAAAGAAAAAAAACTAAAGGCATAAGAAGAATTACAGAGCAGCAGAAGATGAAGAACTACTTTCATTCACCACCAAATTTATGAAGAGTTCATGCCTTGCAAAACCCTCCCCTGAGTTACTAAAGCAATTAAGGCTTGGTGGAAAAATCCCACCATCTCACCCCATGTTTGGGTTGCGCCTCTTCACTCCCTCTTTCCCCAGAACAAGCCTAAACAGGGGCCAGAATGAATATTAAACAAGGATGGCTCCTCTCTAATAAACTGCTCTGTCTCTCTCCGACTCTCTTTTTCTTTTTTCAAGTTGTTTAAACACAACATCTGCAGCAAACCATCAGAATCCGGCCAGCCCGTCTCTTCCTCATCAGCCTCCTGAAGTACCCACCTACAGCAATTTGCAACCAGGACCAGCAGAAACATTCAGAAATAAAACATTTCCTTAAAAAAAAAAAAAAAAAGCCATCCCTGACACCTCTTAAAATGACGGGATGACCTTTTAGCTCCACTGCTACGCTGTGCACAACTCCAACCCTCATCAGGTTGTAAATTCTTCTAGGCAGAGACCTTCTCTCCCCACGTCTATAAAGTCCTCATTATATAAGTTATGGTTTCGATAGCCAAGACAATTTGCAGCATGGGGAACATGGCTAATCTTGAACTGGGACCAGCAGCAAACTCTTACCAAGAGTCCTGGAGCTGAGAGAAACTTTTGCTGCCCCAGCCTCCTGCTGCCCCGCAAGCACGAGGGTCTCCAGGAGACTGGCCGAGAACACGGGTGAGCCGGCCGAGGGACGAGCAGTCACAGCGGTTGCCGGTGCCCGACAGGAACTGTTGCTTTCAACACACAAATGCCAGGATTTAAAAGTTCTGCTAAGAGGAAGCCCCAGGTGCCGGGAGTCCCGCTCCACACATGGGTCTGAGGGCTTTTTCCACACTGCTAGAACAACGCAAGCAACCAAGCCCTTTCCCCGAGGAGCAGCCACCTCGCCTCCGCCTTCAGACCACGGTCACCGCAGCAACTTGCCGGTGACTTTGTCTCCTGTCATCGGCCTCACAATTGCAGCGCTCCTGGGGAAGCCGGCAGCAACCTTCAGCCCTATCTTGGGGGCTCAGCATACAGGTACCTGAAAACCCAGGCTCCCTTCCTGACCCACCGCCTCGAACTCAAGAGCACGTTACGCTCTGAGATGGAGGATAGCACAGACAAGGAAGCCTC
>NW_010105081.1:1108-2301 GCF_000699245.1 Pterocles gutturalis | reverse complement strand
TTAACGGGGTTTTAAAGCCTTTTGTGTCCGTCAGATTTTCGGTGTCTGTCTCCAGCTCCTGGCGCTGGCTAGAGGAAAGCGGGCTGATAATCCTGAAGTTTGCTGATGCTAGGAACTAATTATTTTTTTTTTAAAAGAGAGCTTTCCTTAATTATTATTTTAAGCAATTCCATCTCATTTTGATGAAAGCGAACGTTGTAACAGTTCAATACAACCTCGGCTCATCTCTTTAATAGCTTTCAGAGCGTCTGCGGGGGAAAGATACCTTAAGGAAGTTAAAGGATGTCAAGATTATTTTTCATTACTGCAGTTTTGTATAGTTAGAAAAGCAACAAATACTGTTAATCTGGTTCAGTGAGGGGGCAAAGCCTTTAACTACAGATTTTTTTTTTACTCATTAAATTCATTTGTGCAAAAACTCTCGTAATGTAATTGCGTGTTTATACTACCTTTGCTCGTTTCCCTTTTTTTTTTTAACCCCTAATCGAAAAAAAATCACTGCAGCTGAAAGCCGCCGTTTATCCTGACACATTTTTCCCCCCAAGTGGAAACGATGATGAGTTGAAGTGCCGAGAATAGGAAATTCTGACGGGAGATCTATTGTTTTTAAGAAAAATCTGAACAATAAATGTCATGGAAGGCTCCGCGCGTGTGTATGTGTTAATTAGAGGCTGTATAAATAGATGTACATCGGTATATAAGTAGTTTCCTTTAAGTTTGCAGAGCTGGGCTATAGATTATATTACGAACAAAAGAAAATTAAGTGGTTTGTGGTGTTTTGGTTTTTTTTTTAATGACAGCGCATAAAGTCCTCTCACTTTTCTCTGTACCGTTCATCCAGCCCTTCCTGTCTCCCGCCCGGAAAAAAAAAAAAAAAAAAAAAAAAAAAACAAGGGGAAAGGGGGTTTTAGCGTTGCCTGGAGAGTTTGGATAGTTTGAATTCCTCCCCTTTTCCTTTGCACCCGAAATTCCCGGTGCCAGGAATCGCACAGCAGCGGGGAGGAGGGACCGGGGCAAAGCCCCCGCTTGTCCTTAATACCCAGGGAAGGCGGGGAGGGAGTCCTGGCCAAGGTGCGATGTGGGGTGAAAACCCTAAATTTTGGGCTGCCAGGGTGGCACTTTCCTCCCTGCGCTGAGCGACCGCGTTTCCGCGGAGGTTGAGCGGCTGCGGCGGGGGGGGGGGGGGGGGCCCC
>NW_010105081.1:0-1002 GCF_000699245.1 Pterocles gutturalis | reverse complement strand
ACCCCCGTCCAAAAAAAAAAAAAAAAAAAAAAAGAAAAAAAAATCCAACCCTTGGGAGGAGGGGACCGTCGCATCCCGCATTTCCCACCTCCCGCAAGCCGCCCTGGCTTCCTATCGATTTGATTCCTTGTCCAGAGCCTCCTGTAAAATCGCATTTTGCCGGAGTGTTTTTCCCCCCGCGCCGCCTGCGTATTGTCACTCAGCGGCAGCGCTCCCTCCAGCCTCCCTCCTTTTGTGTCCTTCCAGCCCTCCGCCTAATTGTATTCCCAATTGCATTTGCTTTGATGGATTTACTTCCTTTTATAATTTCCCAGTTATGGACCCTGGGTTTTGCCTTCCCAACACTTAATGTGGAAAAAATGTCCCTTCTGTGCTCAGCTTGAGGAGAAATAGCTCGCTTTTAAGATCTCTGCTAAGCTGTATGATGGGTTTTTCCCCTTTTTATCAGGCCTTGATATTTCCCCCCCTCTTTTTAGAGGTTCTGTTGTCTCCCCCCATTCCCTTGCTGATTTTTTTACCCAGCTATAAATCCCCCGGTCTCCCCAAAAAGGCACGCAGAGGGTAAAAGCTGTGAAAATCTTAAGGAAAAAAAATGAGGAGAGGGTAGACATCTGCCTGCACGCAGGCAGGAGTTCTTGCAGGCAGAGCAACGGCAAAAAAATGGGGTGACCTGCCACTGGGGTGATCACTGCAGCTCTCTATACTGCTTAAAATATAAAATATATTGTTATGCAGACTAACGTATACGGGGATGGGGTTGGTGCTCGCCCTGGGCGCTCAGAGGACGCGAAAATCCTGATGCGGATGGAGCGACTTGAAGAAGCAAAGAGGGAGCTGGGATTTACTGGGCCAAGAGCTCAGGAGGGCCCGGGGGGTGCCCCGAAAGGCTGGAGGAGGGGGGGCCGGTCCCGGGACAGGCGGTACCCGGCGGGCAGCGCTCCGGGAGCATCCCCCGGAGCATCCCCGGGACCATCCCGACCCCGCGGCCGCTCTCCCCGAACT
>NW_010105080.1:0-33244 GCF_000699245.1 Pterocles gutturalis | reverse complement strand
CTCCGGCTGGCAGCGGAGGGGCACCCTGTCCTCGTCCCTGCGCACGGCCCGGCCAGCTCCAGTACATCTGGAAACAGTTTAACGGGGGCCTCCCTCCAATGCAGCACTCAGCGTTGCCAGTGTGTGTATTCTTGCAATCTGGGGAAAAAAAAAAAAAAAAAAAAAAGGAGCGGGGCGGGCAGAAGGAATTAGGACAAAAATGGGAGTGGGAGAAAATTAAAAAAACGGGAGTGCAGGGCTCTTTCCAAACGAAGCCACCCTGCTGCAGCAGGTTTCACAACCTGCCTGAACAAGACCCAGCGTAAGGGAGCCCCTAACTGGGCCTCTACAACCAGTTTGTCCAGTTTTTGTTTCTCCTGTGTCTCCGTGCAGATGGACATATCAGCGTTCACTACCCCCCTGCGGCTGCTGCTCTGTTGCCCCCACCCGGTGAGGAACATTGGCAATTCTGTTCTCAGTAGAAGGTGGTTCACCCGAGGGGTACTGCACTGTACACCTACCAAGCACAAGCATGCAAGCCCAAGTAAGTCACGGATGTTATCCACAAAAATCTTGCTTAAGACAGAGACACCATGTTGCAATGGGAAGATGAGCATCTCACGAGCTGGTTGCAAAACTTCATTTGTACTTTTAGGGCAGGAGATGAATTTTGAAACTGCATTTTTACAAAGTTCAAAAGCTCTAGCAAGATTTCTGCAGGCAAGTTCAAGGCTTCCTTGGAAAATGAAGCATCTTCAAACATTGTGCCTATGTCTAGGCATATGCTCGTGTACCTGCTCTCTAATGCATGATGCACGCTGGTGTAATGACATGCCCTCTTTTTTTCTTCTGTGGCCGCTTACAACTTCAGTGAGAGCAGAATAAACGTGCAAATCAGTCATGCATTAAATAACGTCACTATCATCTATCACATGTTCATTCATTTATCCCTTCCCCAAGGAGAGAAGCGTTTGTTTTGGGATTTTACATGTCCCTAAACATTTATGCCAGAAATGTCACAGTCAAAGAAAGGTGCTCTTCACTTGCAGTAAGAGCTGGTGAAATCTGAGATAGGCTCCCAGAGGAGAGGAAGCCTACTTCTCGGTCATGGCTTGGCCATCGTAAGCAAATGCCTTCTGCACAGATGCACATCATTCTTCCTCTGGAGGGCTGCCTCGTGCCAGAAGAACATCCCTGTCAACCCTCATCCTTTAACCCAGTTCTTCATATAGTCTGAGATGATCTCTCATACCAATTCCTGCTTCCCTTGGCATTGTTACATTAGAGGTAAACTCTGTATCTCATTTCTGTTCAAGCTCAGTCCACAAAATACTAGAGGAGTAGCTTCTTCAATAATAATCAGAATGATTAGTATTCTCTTACTTTATGCTGACCAAATGGAAAAACTGAGTTTGTTTTTTTTTTCTAATTGTTACAAATTCATTAAAGGGAACTAACACTTCATAGGGCACAAAGGACTGCATGTGTCTCCTGACACTTTTCTCCAAGTTTCTTTCTTTAATTGCATTCAGGGTCACCCGTTACTGCTTTTTCACCTACTGCAAGCTATAAGCAAGTAGGTAGCAAATACATTGCAACACATGCTTGAAAGGGTTGTATTCTTTCCTGTTTCAAAGTTTGAGAAGTAACTTCAATCCACACACCTCCAAAGTGCAAAAAAAAAAACCCAAAATAAGTGGCTTTTTACAAAAAAAAAAAAAAAAAAAGGAAGACAAAAGTCAATCACTGATCTCCACTGAAAATGATCTTCAGATGAGGCACTTTTCATTTTGACATGCTTAAATACCACAGAATTAACATTGCATATGGACAACAAAAGGGTTCTACATGCACCAGCAATTTAAAAAAACATTGTCTACCAATGAAAAAATGCAAGCTTATGGAAAAGGATTGTATCCAAACAATGCAAGGATTATTAGGAAAGAAACTTCTACACCTGTTAAGGGGAAATGGCATCCTGCCCAGGGTACAGTCATTGGGTATATTAGAGTGATATTTTATCTCCTAAAGAAGAAGGGGATTAGGTGGAGTTCCTGTTCATTGTTGAGTAAAGCTGCCCACCTTTTTTCCATCATCACAAACTCACATTTAGGAAGGCAAGATAGTGTAGAAGGACAGACCCTGCCTCTTCCTGCTGTTTTTCTCCTTGGTATACTATTCAGCAAAGGAGACTTCCTACTGCTTAAAATGTCTTTTCTCACCATTTGCCTGTCGAAGAAAATCAGACTATTTCAGCGTGGTGCTTCACCTCACTGACCTTTATTCCTTGGGGCAGGGATGGCCTGACCAAAGTCAACGGAATATACATTATTTAGCAGGTTTATAAGTGGTTTTCCTTGGTCTCACTGATGTTCATAATACAACATTTTAAGACTTTAACAATGGAAATGCATAAAGCTGAGGATGGACACGGAATACATATAGTTGTATCATTCAAATCATCGAGTGCCAATTATTGTCACTGGACTAATGAGGTCAGTCAGCCATGCTCTTCTACTTGTAGCTGGAGGGCACTGATTGCAGATGTAGTTCAATCGGATGACTCCTTGAGGGAAGAAATATGTGGGATGCCCTGGTTTCAGGATAATGGTGAAGAATATGGTAATCATTACAATCAATTGGCAGAGAGGTCATTTTAATTTATAATAAAACCTAAGAGTAAGTTGGATGCATTTATGTGTTCATAGGGAGCATTTCTCTCTGTTCAAGTGAATAAAGTGTGCTTCATTTCTTAGCAGGTTGGTCAGGAAGAGTCAATGAACGGGAGAGTGAACTGAAGGACAGCTAGGTAATCGCGAGGAGAGAGACGTGGAAGCTAAACAATACCATGACTCACAGACAGATTACCAGAGTCATGGCATGCCAAACCATACCTTACCAGCAGGAAGAGGGAGAAAGGGCAATTTTAGACCCTTTCTACTTCTTCACCTTCTGTTTCCTCAGATAAGCAGGAGTTATGAGAGCTAAAGGATCATTATAAGATAGTCTTTGACCCACAATATAGAGTAATTGCCCTGTTAGCTGCAGTTGTGTCAACGGGGTTCTGCTACACATTGTGTGGGGTAGAGCTGGCTAAAATGTGTGCCTTCAGTCATTTGTTGACTAACATGGTCTTTGTGGCCAATTCATGCACGTTCCAGTGCAAATGCTTTTGATAATGCTATTATAAAGGCTTGTGAATGTCAGTGTAGGAGGGCAAAATATTTTGAGCTGCTCAGCTTCGCTTTATAAATATTTTTGGAAGCTACCAATGTGAAATGCTCCATTCATATTCAGCACTGAAAAAAATAATGGCTTCTTCTAAAACAAAGACACATCTGTCAGTGCAGTAGACTATATGAATTTATACAATCTGCAGCACAGAAAAAGTACTTTCTCAAACAAATTAAGTTGAAGCAGGCAGGCAAAGAACAGCATGAAGCTCTCTATGCAATGTCAACAATAATTAACAGAGCACTTTATAGTCTGCCAGTGCTTCCCATGAGTAAGGTACTCTCAGACATTTGGTTATGAACAGGCTGCCCTCCTGTTGCTTGGCTCCTGGAACCGAAAGCCACAAGTGTTAGCTTTCAGCAGCTAGCCTATCATTAACTTTTTAAATGTTGTTATGCCACCCAAACTTTCCCCTTAGAAGGACAAAGGGCAGAGGGCAAGAAACTGTTGTAGCTGCTGCAGGGATTCTTGGGGTTTGCTTTGCCATGTAACACTGGGGAATCTGGGGGATTTGCTTCTTTCTCAGGTGCATCAAAATGAAAAAAAACAACACATTGCACCACACATAGAGCCTGTTAATCTCTTTATTCCCAAGTTTCCCTGTTGATAACTTGGGAGAAGGAAGCTTCCTTGTTTCCCTCACAGATCCATGCAACATTTGGAAGTTTTCTTCAACTCCTGATTCTCCGGGGACACAGACTGCAGACATTTTGCGGCAGGGAGTCTATTCTCTTAGGCTGCCTGTGTACAAAATGCAGAACTGATGTGAGCCTACTGTCGCACACAGTGTTGTATTGCTCCCGTACTTCTGATTTAGTCGTGTTGCCTTTGCATGTACTTATGGATTAGATTTCCAGTATTGCCACAGAATGGGCCATTCCTGACATCTTTCTCTCTTTACAGATGGCAAAACTGCAGCCTTGTCTAGAGCAGAAGGATTGCCACAAGTTTTTTCCTTCTGGACTGATTGTGACCGATTTCTTCCACATATAAGAGTACTCACACGGTTGTCAGGGAGACAACTATTGGCACAACTTTTCCCTGGTATTTGGAGGGCTTGGCCAGTCGATTGCTTTTCAGTGGATTGTGCATTCGTGCAGATGCAGCACGCTGGCAGACTGACAGACCTGACTTTTTCATTTGCCAGTTTGAGCTCACAACCATGCACTAGCTGCAAACTACAACTGTGAGAGATGGTCAGCATACCTCAGCTCATGTTATTTGAACTAGTTTGAGCAGCAGCACAGTAAAAACCTGGTGACCAAAAGTCAAGTGCAGCCAATGTGAGACATAGGACTTATTTGGGAGGTTGGCCTGCACTGTCTATTTTGCTGCTAGTAGCTCAGCTGGTTGTTTAAACTAATCCAGGCCAAGATAAAATGCTGTAATAATGCTTCTCTGCTGCTGGCATCCTTTGTACGGTACAGCCTGGAGCCCAGAAATTCCCATCAGCCTGCAGTCTGTGCCATTGCCTGCATCTCCTCTGCAGACTTCAGCACTTCCTTCCTTCCTGTCCTGCAAGCTGTGACCAAACCTAAATCAAAACCAGGTGTCATCATGTCCCCTGAATTGGTGTAAAGGTCAAAAACAAGGATAATGAACTTTGCACCGGCTGAGGCTAATTAGCATGCAGGCAGTCATTTATGATTAAGCCATGCAAAACACTTGCTGGTAGCACAAGAGCTGACTACTGTAGTACACAGCAAAGGCCCAAGGCACAGAGAAGTTAAGAGACTTGCCCAGTGTGACACAGCAATTCAGTGACACAGGTAGAAACAGCCTGCTCAGTTCTCTCTCTCAAAACAGGTCTAATCTCTAGATCATACTTTGATCTCCCTTTAGCAGCAGAAAAATAAAAACCCCTCTGTTCATGCTATAAGTCATTACAGAAATTACTTTCAAGTTACAGACTCACTATTATCACATTGCTGCAAGATCAAACAAAAAAGAGGGCAGTAGGAGAGGAAAAGTAGGGTTACTCTGTGTCATTTACTTCAACAGTCTGCTCAACAAAGCCAAAGAGGAAAAACATTTTTTTTAGGCAGATGCCTTTTACAACACATCAAACACTTCTCATGGGCGTATGTCAGAGACATTTTACTACAAAGGCTTTGTCCTTTGCATTCACGACAGCCCGGATGTTTATCAGGATTTTCCATTCCCTAAACTCAAGATCAAATTGGGATCTGCATTAAGATAGCAGCGGAAGTACATCAACAAAGTCCAAAATACAAAATCATTAATGAAAAGAAAGCATAAAGTCAGTATGTTCCTGTGCTAAGACTGTGGTGGGGGGAACTTCTGTCATTTCAAAAGGAATCTCTGGACAAGAAAACAGCTTATTTTTCAATGTACTGGCTTTGGAGAAAGCCAATATGAGGAAGTAATTGCCTTTCCTAGTGGATTCTACTGCTACTAAATGTTTAAGGCCTCCATGCAAAGCATGTGGCCCCCAATATCATGAAGACAAGGTTGTACTATTTACATGTGCTTATATTGTGCTCTCTGCATGCCTGCAGCAAGGCTCCGATTTGTTTATCCATAAGTGCAGTTCATAATTCTCTAAATTATCAAGCACAACAAAGAACATTACACACAAACTATGTTTAACATTGCAACATACCCTTCTACTCTCAGGCTGACACTCAACACCATCTTGCATTTCCTCTCTCCTCCCTCCACCCTCTGGTATGCATAGTCTTAGCCCCCGAAATACTACTGGGGCCTTCCAAAAAACTCTTGTATCCTTCCTGGGCAAGGCATTCTCATTTCTAGGAACAAACCAGGTCCACGGCTATTGCGCTAAAACAGCAGTCCTAGCCCCTCTGCAGGCAACAGGAGATGACAAAGGATGGCATGTGCCACCACAGACAGCTTGGGAATTGCCAGGCCTGAAGGTTTTCCAGTCTCCAAAACCCATCTGCAACAGTAGAACCACCAAACACCTATCACCAAACCCAGCACCTCCACTCCTTTTGCTTAGGGTGACACTGAGCTCCCACGAGGCATTCTGTCCCCTGAGAGCACTGTAGATTTAGATGCTTCACTTGAGAGGAAATTTCATGGTGAGCCAGAAAGAGCAGAGATGTCTGAGGTCCCTTCCTTTGTTTCTGTTTGGAATATGAAAAATCTCACAGTTCTTCTCTATGCCATTTCAGTCGTAGACTGGAGTAACTGTTTTCCAGTTTTAGTGGGTGATCCTGGTTTCTCAAGAAGGTGATTCATCAGGTAATCCTACACTTACTCTCTGGCTCCTACCACCACCACCACCACTGCATAGTCTTATACAGCATTTTCCACGTATTGCCACATCAGTTTGTGCATTGTCCTTGCTTCCACCACCAAAGAATGAACCGACATATCCATCAGGCCCCAGCTGTGTAGCTGTATCTGCAAAGAACAGGACTTTGTTTGTTACTGGTAGCAGTAACTCCTTCCCAGTGAGTTTGAACAGCCTCCCCCTCCAGGTTAATCAAGTGGTTCCAGTTCTTCCTCAAATATACCAGTGGATGGATCTGCCACCCCAAAACCCCCAGCTCTCAGATCATATACTACTTATGGGAGAATGATGGGTAAGCTTCTGGGAGCTCTTCCAGTTCAAAATGGGCTGGGGAGATCAGAATGTAATTTTCTGGCAACAGCAGTGGAACTGTAAAACTAATGAGTCTCTACAGCTATTCCCACTTGTTCTTAGAGCAATATATGTATTGGATATAAACCCACCCATGAGTCTATCTGATGTTAACTCAAACTAGAACAAAAAAAATCCCTAAACCGAACCAAACCAAACCAAACCAAACCAAACCCCAGCCTTTCCTGCATAGGAAAAAAGTATAAAAGAGCAGGTGGGAATTTCACCTGTTTTCACATCACAATTAAATTGGGCCTAAACTCCTTCCATAGAGGGGAATTAAAACAGGACAGATGTGTCAGCATCAGCATCAACCCAAGGCTGATACTGACCAGATATATTGTAATAGGTGAAGATGGAGCAGGATGAAGGCGAGTCAGCAGAAGATGTTTGTCTTCTATGCCGTGTCCTAAATTTTGGCTCTCTATTACAGGAAATTACACTAATATTGAATCACTGTTCTGTACACATCGTAGTTCTGTTCTGTACACATCATCATTCTGTACAGAAGTTTTCATGGTGACGAAGTCATTGTTAGGTTTTGCAATTTTATGCTACACTTTTATTTCAAGCCATGTTCCAGAGCATCCAGCTGACCCTGTGCAAGAAAGTATTTGAAGTACATATGACTTCTGTTCTCTCCAGTAGAAACTCTGACCAAGATACTCCAGGGATACATGCAACAAACTTTTCATATGCTACCTGGAAAAGACAAAATATTTTGCAACTATTCACTAACAAAACATTACAGAAAAGAAAATTAAAAGAACTGGAATGGATCAGTGGAATGATCATGAAATGGAGATTTATCTCATGATCAATGAACTAAGATTGTCTGGAATTTTTCTGAGATATTTTTATTTTTTTCCACATAACTTGTTTGTTAGTGGACACATTTTCAGAAGGCATATTCTCATTTGAAAATGCTTACATTATGATTAGAATTGCTAAGCTTACTCTGCTCCGGAAACTTTAGAAAAACTCCTGGCAAATTACTGTTAAAAAAGTCCCCAGGATTTTAGAGGTTGAGGGGGAGTTAATCCAAACTAATCTGTAGCAAAACGTGTTTAAAAATTATTTCTTTTAACAGCTATTAAATGTTGAAAGTGCGGTACAGGAGATACGCTGATAACAGAAAAATCCTCCCTTTTGCAAATAGCAACAGTAATGAGGCATTATTGCACAAGGGGAAAAAGAAGATAAGCATTTCATCCTGGATATTCTTCCCCTTGGACAACATGGCGTTTGGCGAACTGTGGTGTTGCCCAGGTCTTTGAATGCCGAAGTTTCCCAACAAAAGGTTGTCAAAAAAGATTTCAAGAAAATTTGTTCATAATTAATGATGGAGCTTGGAAGAAGCCCAACAATGCAAGCAATTCTTGTTTTCTAACCTGGAGAACAAGCTTTCTATAAACACAGGCAGTGAAGGAGATTACCACAGTAATGAAGGAAAGCAATGAACTGAAACAGGGTACACATAAAATACTTGAAAAGGTTTCAGACTTTCGGCTGTTCTCAGCCAAGACGCAAGGTATCTAGCACAGATAGATTTGGACTGTAACGCCAGTGGATGTCTGTGGAGACAGCCTTGCTGTTACATCAATACAGCTCCATGCTCCCCAAGTGATCCTGCTTCCTTCCATAGCTACTCCTGAGTGGAAACACTTCTACTGTCTTTACAGCACTCCCAAGTCAACACTGCACAGAGCGAGGTAGAGGAATTGCAGTTGTTCTTTTTAGTGTGTGCTGTTTTTACACATTCACTGCTAGTTCTCTGATTGAGGCTTTAGCCTAGCTATGGGGAGGGAAAAAAAAAAAAAAAAAAAAAAAAGAAAAAGTGGTTTGGGTTTTGCAAAAGCCAAACCAAAGCTGTTTCAGTTCCCTGAAAGTTAAAGCCTGGGTGGTTTGGGTAAGTGCTTCTAATTCTAGTATACCCCTATTTAAAATAAGAGGGAGGATTTGTTTTTAAAAAGCTAAAACTAGGATGGTCTGGAATGAATTCTCTGAAGACATTTAGGGAGGATTCAGATAAACAATTTCATTCCTCCCCCCACCCCTTGTATCTCTCATGAATTTTTATCCTATCCCTTCCGTGGTTTCTGTCTCTCAGATATTGTTTGCTTACTCTCAATTTCCAATGGAGCTTGAAATTAGATTTCTTTTACTTCCTTCTTTGCAAACAAAGCTCTGAACCACACATCTTGGCATACGTTAACTTCCAGACTGAGTTACTGAGTTACCTTCTGCCTCTGTACCTGAACTGGTTGAAACCATGCAATAGAAATCACTATGTATGCCTTTTTCCATCTGACACCATCATGATTTGATTTTTGGAAGGAAAATTCTGATTTTAGTTGAACAAAAATAGAACCATTTAATTGTAATGGTTTTAGTCTCAATTTATGACAGCATAATTTGGCCCACAGTGTGACTCAAGATAGAAACAGTATTCATTGTCACAATTTATAACTTCATCAAGAGTTAAGCTGGGAACTGCAAGCTGGCAGCAATAATTTGTACATTGCTGCAAACTGTATTTTCATCATTTCTGTTGATACTGGCAAAACACTTGTTTTGGCTTTCTGCATGTTGCAGTCATTAGTATAATATAGTATAGCCACTCAGATATGTTTAGGGGAAGGTCATTTTTATTCAACTGATTATGTACTGGGAAGTTAAATAAACAAGCAAGTTAAAGACGTCAGCAATCCCACTCCTTGATCCATGCCAAAGTGAATTCTAAAAGCTGGTCGGTACCTTTAGAGGAAAAGTCAAACAGTGATTATGTCAGCTGGAGGAAAGAGGACATTACATTTCCTTTTGCTTGAGGATTACCTGGAATGCTAGTACTTGATAGCAGCTAAATTCATCCATAAAGCTGGAGATGTTCAAAGACAAGCTAGAACATACTTGGTAACTATGACATAAGCAAGATTACTCATCCTGTTCATAACAATGAAAATTTCCTATTGAGTTTTCACTGAATAGAACATACAGAATCATGACTATTTATTTACAGCTGTTTGGAGTGCCTTTCCAAGGCGTGAAAGGACACTGTCCTTGAAAATGATATTTGGGGGAAGTAAAGGTCCATGTTTTTCATTTTGCAAGTTTGTAACTGTAAAAGTTACAAAACAAGTCATTTTTGAGAAGTACTCATCTTTTACGCTCATTAGATTGCAATCCAGCAATGACTGAACATGATATTTAAACACTAGTGTTTTTGCCAATGAGTTACATGATCAACACGAACTGCTAATGTTTTCTATTCTAAACCTTCTCAAAATGTCAAGTGTTCTTGTCAGCTGAGTCGAAGTGGCATAAAAGTAACTTTTCAAGTTGCTGTTGATGAGATACCCTTGGGGAACTTAGTATATATACTGAAATTATATTCACAATATGCTCTAATCTCCCCTGCTGCAAAAGGATTAGGCTCTTAACTCTCATTTCCATTAATGGCAATGTAGCACAGCCTGGGTCTTCCTTCCAAAAAAGACACAGGACATTCTTAAATAAAAGACACCGGGCATTCTAAATAACACAAATCTTACTTCCTAAATTTTCTCAAGGTATAAGAAAATAAAAACCTAAAATAAAGTAAGGAAATTGCTTTTGAAAACGTAGGCCTGGTAACTAGCTCTGTTACAATTCTCATAATTGCAGCACTGTTAATTTTTATTGTGGTTTTTTCTACACAACAAATCACCAAAACAGATCACACTGGCTGTAGCAGACTCACTGTTTATTGAGTGCCAGTTTCTTCTGTGAGTTAAAACATCAGAAAAGGGTAAGCAAGAAGGTGCGTTACCTGAGGTCCTTGCCAAGGATGCAGAAGACCTGGGTTCATTCCCTTCTCACACATGGTTATCACGTGGGATCATGGACAAGTCATACAGAGCTATTTCCGATTATGTACTGGGGCAAGACTACATGCCTGCCCAGAGGTCTTGCAGCCTTGATCAGGTGCCTCCAGAGCTCTGTTTGCACTTGCTGGGCACAGCTGCCCCCCATTGATTTTACCCTACAACGCCAGGAAGCACCATTGGCTTCCAGGCTTTTGCCCAAGAAGAGTGCTGATGGTGGTTGTTACACTATTTACACCAAAAGCCATGAACTGGTTTGCTTCTAAATTTTCATTGAAGAAGGATCACCACTGACACTGTATTTCCAGCACCATGGGTCTTACACGTTGATGCATGTCAAGATAAGGTATTTTTGGAGACTCTTTCTTGAGTAACAAATACTTTTCTTTACTCAAAGTATTTTCCAAAAGTCTAGTTAGACAGGTGGATCTTTATGGACTGCTAGCAAAGGGACTGGGCACTTGTGGTCTGTGTTTGGTACTTCAATCACACATACACGAGATCTTTTCCTCAGAAAGCGCCAAAAAAAAAAATGCCCCAAAGTCTCTGTTCACTTGTTGAAAGGCAAAACTGGTATTTCATTCTGTTCTTCCATGCAAAAATGTCTGACCACAGGAACAAATAGTAGTATTTTGGACAAGGAAAACTCAGTTTCCAGTTTTAGCACTGACAATCCAGAGCAATTACAGTGGCACGTAATTTGGTGCAAAGCACGAGTATTTATAAAAATGAGATTTCATACATGGCACTTCACTGATAAAGTGCAAATAAGCATAAAAATCATAAAGCAGGATAGAATTTGGTATGTATTTTATTGAATCTGATTTTACATCTCCATTTTTTCACTTGACCTGTAGCAAACATTAGTTAGGATATTGGTTCCATTAAATAAATATTTCAGAACTTGAGTGCTTTCAGATTGCTAACTGCTCATTTGTGATCATGTAGCAACACTCATGTCTCTATAACAAGTAATACATGTCTAAACTGTTTTTCACAATGCTGAAAAGTTCAAGGATTCTGGAAGAACCAGTTGGCCCCCAAAAACATTTCAGGGTTATTTCACATGTTTGATCACATCTGCTTTTGTAACTATGTGATGCATTACTGGATTTAAAAGCCTGTTTTCACACAAGTAATATAATACTTTACAGCACTGTAGCCTCATTTACATTGCATTCACAAACATAGCAAGTGGGTTGAAAAACAGTCAGGGATATTCAGCAACTGGGTTAACCCACATCCAGAGATATCCAGAATGTGGGTTAAGTACAGGTAGAAGAGTACAGCTGCCAAATCCAGGTCAATGAGATGCATCTGGGTTCCCAGCCCATCCTTGCCTCAGCTGGCTTCCTCTGTAAACCAGGCAACTGGGCCAGTTGGCGATACTGCTTAGCAGCTCACCCTGCAAGCACGGTACTTTCGCTCCTATTAGCCCTAACTACTTAATACAATCTTGACGGGAGTAAAGCCTGGTATTTTGCAATATCAACTCACTACCACGAAGCATGGAATTAATCTTCAGAATATCACACAAGGTAGGCGCTTTCTTCATTGGTAACAAGGATCAGAAAACTCTCAACGAAGTATGGAGCCATAAACACAGCGAAAACCATCCCACCAGTATGAAAGTTTAACTGAAACATCAGAAGCCAGGGGACTGACTAGAGGTAAAATGGTCCTGATGATTGTACGAAATAATAATAACTTTAATGCTCTTAATTTTCAGGTGATTTACTTAATCTTCACACACAACAAAGGAAGGTGAAACAATTCTGTCTGTGCTGCATAAGGGGCTACAAGGCAGCAGGAATACGTGATCTGCCCAGGGCCAGCATGAGGAGTCTGGAATGCCTGGCTGCCAGCCTCATTCTCAAAATACATCTCTCTTTTCTAGATGCAGCAGCTGTTTGTTCTCTGACACTTACAGAGCATCTAAGGTTATTTCCATTGAAGATAATAATCTGTGCAGTCCAGTGGGAACAAAACTGGGTCATAAATGTTCAAGCTGGTCCGGCTTTACTGAAGACTCCTGGTAAGCTCATGGTCACACACCACACTGTAATTATCAGGTTCAATTTGGGAAGCTGACTGGCACACTGGGAACGCCAGGGCAATAGCACAAGAGCTGTGGGTTCGGCTCTTTGTTCTGATACAAGAGTGGCCAACCTTCTGGCCAGGGCAATTCCTATAGCCTGAAACACAGACGAGGGTAGTACACACACTGTGAATCCTCCTGTGCCGTCACTAGAGGTGTGTACCTCATGCAAGGAAAAGGCAAGCATTTCCCCAGCCCTTAACTGATACACATGCTGGAGCCATGAAAGTGCAAGGTCTTGGGAGTAAAGGCTTCCTCTAGGATGTATCAACGTCCCTCTGCATTTCTGTTGTGTGATGGACTTGTCTGTCCCGTAAGAATATGAAGTCCTAGGGAAAGTGGCAAAGAAGGGGGCGTAGACAAGAGGAATTATCCCAGCAAGCAAGACCTAGATTTGAAGCCCCAAGTGGGATGTCCTCATTATGGTCTGGTCTTTTTGTGAGACTTTGGGCAAAACATAAGCATTTAAATTTTTCCACAACAAGGCTACTGAAAATATTTTTTTTTTTAACTGAAGTGTTCACCAAAATTTGATTATTTTTAAGCAGCAGAACAGCAACGAAGCTGGTGGCCAGTATCCTGTGACCACAAGAAAGACTCTCAGTGCTTCTGACTTCCAGCAAGTTCCTACAAAAGCAGTACACAAGAGCCGGGAACCACTGAAATTTTTATGTCAAGAACAGCAGCATTTAAATGAGTACCCTCATTTCTATTGAAGAAATTTGTTTTATTACTGGGTTTTTGGTTTTTCTTGAGCAGAGGTAAACAAAGTGAAAATAGACATCAATCTGACTGCTTATTACAAATGTTTTCTTTCTGCTGCTTTTCATACCAGATCTGGCCCTTTCTGTATGTTCACAGGGCATAGTGAAATGCCTATACTGTCCCAGTAAAGGCATTTCACTGGGACAATCCTGAGGTGCAGGCTAGCCACTTTGGACACCCTGACTGTTACTGAAGAAACACAGGTACCATGAAAGGATAATTAAGCCCACCTAAGAATCCAGAAGTGTGTCAAACAGGTAACACTGGGTCTTGTAATAACCTACAATTAGCATGTAAAGCCGAAGGCATCTGCATGTTGACAGTATGGTTTAATCCAGTAATAAAGTAGGCTAAAATGATTTTTATAGCTAATAGTATTTTTAACAGAGTGAAACTATAGAAAAGAAGCTACGCAAACTTATTGTTTTCAGCTGTGCCTCCCTGACAAGTCGGTATAGATTTTGTTATTTATGGCCCATTTTTCCAAGAAGAACCAAAGGCTCACAAATGTAGAAATCCTTGGTTGTGTGAAATGGACGGTTTTGCATCAAAATGAGGGATTTGCATGTTTAACTGCCCATATTTGTATCCTTTTACCCAGTTTGCATATGCAAAGGCGAAGATTGTTATATTTATCAGTGCATAAATGAAAGGAGGAGAGATAAATGACCTGGTTTGCAGAGGTGCTGAGCACATGCAGTTCCCATTTATTTCAACTGGAGTGTGAAAAACAGGCCCTAAGTGACTAGCCAAAGCTCACACAATGCATGATTGTCAGTGCCAGGAGGAAAACCCAGAAATCCTTCCAGTCTAATCCTCCCAGTCTAAATCCTCTCCAGTATAAACTCTAGACACAGTCTCTCCTAGGGAAAAAAAAAAAATGCCGTACAACAGCCTGACCACTGTCTTGTTCTTACCTTACCTTTCTAAGAGGAACAAAAATTGCAGCTTCAGTGCATCAGTCCAGAAAAAAAAAAAAAAAAAGAAAAAGGGGGGGGGGGGGGGGGGGGGGGGAAGACATGAAAAACTCCTGCATAATTTTTAATGACTAGCAAATAATGCCAAGTAGGGCAAGTAAATATGTGTGAAGCATTGCTCACACACCCAGCAACTTGCATGTGTGTCACAGATGGTTTTAGTGAAGAGCCAAAATGAGAAAGAAAGGAAAACAACTTACAGTCCAGATAAAGAGTATGATAAAAAGAGAGACAAAGAAATTCTACAGTATAAAAAAAAATCCCTTAAAAATGCTACAAAAAATAATGATAAAAAAATATAGAACCATTCCATCTCCTTGATAACGTGTAGGCTAATCTCTACATAAATAGAAATAACAGCCCTTTGAAATGGCAATGATTTGCTTGGAAAACATTCATTAAAAACGTCCTGCAATTATTGACTCTATCATTATTTCTTGGCACCAGCTGAGTCTCACTGCATCTTGTGTTGTTTTTCCAATGAAAAGCAAAGCATTGTTTGTGAAAAAAAAAAAAAAAAAAAAAAAAACACAACCCAAAACCCAAAAACCAAACCAACAAAACACCAAAAAAACCTACAAGGACATTGTATTTGAAATATGTGCTTGGTGACATGGAGCTGATTACCCAAAGGAATCAGGATACATATATTTGTATTATTGTACACGTGAGTAGCTTGAATCATGTACTGCTCGCTCTCTTTGTTTGGATTATGCAGCTTGGCTGGGCAGCCATCCAAAAGATTCACATTAAATTCTACCTATATTCAGCACAAAAGTCATCTAGCATCAGAGGATCAAAGTTACATCAACCAACAAGCACTAAGGAATTGATAAGCCACTAAAATTAGGTCATCTCCTAGCAGCTGCTTTTGATGGATGAAGTAGAATTTAGCCTCAGGTTTTCTATTTAAAGATCTGTTACAGCATCTTTTCCTGCAGCTACAATGAGAACACAACAAAGTATAATGCTCCTGATTAAATGTTTAATCATTACTCTTTACTCTTCTGATTGTTTCTGCCATGGCATGGATTTACTGTGCACACTATTTGCAGCTTTCCTAGCCCTTTTTAAACTGACATAGTCAAGATTTTTAATTTCCAAGTTGTAAAACCTAAGAGATTTTATTTTTTATTTTTCTTTTTTTTAAAAAAAAAAAAAGTGGATAAAAAATCTTGCAAAGCTGTTTACTTACCCTACTTAGAGAGACCGTCTCTTACTGGAACTGAAAATGAATCTCTATGCAATTATCCCACTACTGTGTCCACTGGAAGAATCACTGCATCACTAGGAACTGTATGAATACAAAAGTACATATATCTGCATAACTACATGTGGGGCTATAGAAATTTTTATGTACTTATGATTTGATTTGTGGCTACTTTTTGGGAAATTATCTCATTAATCTAAATAACATACTTTTAAAGGTACTCACTAGTGCACTAGGCTATCTTAGGTCATTAGCGATCAGCATTATGATCACTAGACAGAGTACAATATATGCCCTACCAAGACACGCTTATGGTATCAGGGTAATACAAATGGTGCCATCATTATCAGTTTTAGAAGACAGCTCAGAAGGAAATAAACAAAAAACCTCAAATTAGTTTCACATGCATAGAACCTTCCCTTGACCTGTTCAGAATATGACCAAGATCTGCTGGCTGCAGACTGTGTACAACGCTGTTGTGTCATCATCTGCGTAAATGAAACTAACACAGGACTTCGTTGTCAGGGTTTTCAATATGACATCTCTTATGTCTGTTAAAATCTAATTTAAATGATCTTGAGAAACACAGGAGGGGAAAAGAAAAAACATCTGGCTAATGGAAAAGATGAAATCAACAGTCTTCTGCCTTTTCAAGTCAAAAAATTATGGGGGAGAAAGACTGAAAAACTTAATACATGGCAACGTCACATAAGACACATAACTTTCTACAAATGATGGACACACGTATGCTGCTCTATTGCAGTCATACTCTGTGCTCCCTCGTGCCAGCCTAGTAAGAGGGCTGTGGATGGGTAAGTTTTGTAAGGGGTGGAAACTCCCTGTGTGTTTCTGTTCCAAATTTGGTGTGCCCAGTCCTTATTACTTGAGAAAGCAGCATTAGGCACTGTAGTTCAAAGTCTAGCTCTATCTTTTTTCCAGCTATGTGCCTCTTTTTCAATTAAAAACCTAAACTGGGCAGGTGGAAGAGTATGCAATATGTCTGGAGTACACAACACATCCGAAACTTTTCAAGGAAGAATCTTTATGAGCAGAATGTAAATGAATTTAATTTATCAGTGGTGCTTAGTACTGCAGTTTGCTTGAATCTCAGGCTAATCAGCTTTCTCTTTTGCTCAGGGCCTCAGAGAAAAAGCCAGCCAGGGAGCCAGCTTGTAGGTGCCTATCTGTCTCATGCAGTAGGACATCTGGCGAGATGGGGATGCTTTGATGCCACATAAATTTCTGACAACCTCAGCTGAAGGATGTCTGTCATAACATCTGCTGTCTTACTGCGCTATGACCATGCTTTTTTCCTATGCATTGTGCATATCTGATATTACACCATGTAAATCTTGGGATTTCAGTTTTGACTGTCCTAACCAGAAGTGGGAGAAAAGTGCCTTTTCTACCTGCTAGCTGGCCTCCTTGGCTCATTTTAGCATGGATATCCTTTCTGTTCATTTGCTTACTAACAGAGTTACCTCATCATCTACTAATAACTCTGTGCTCAAGGCAAAACTGGCCAAAGATGCTAGAACATAACAAGACTTTGCTTACTTTGTGACATTGCATCTCTACATCGATCTAAGGAAATTTGTTAAACAAAATACCTCAACCCTTTTCAATGTAGTACGGCCACATATTTGCACTAGGTCCACAAAGTTCAATTAACTCAGACCAGAAAAGAAAAATAACATTTGCAGGAGAAATTGTATTATCACAGTAATTTTTCTGGCAGTGGATCTAATTTAAAGTTAAACCTATTAGTGAATATTTCCTTCTCTACAGTTAGTTATGCTTATTCTTGACAGTATCAAACACTCACAAATGAGAGTGGGAGTTTAGTATACATATTAGACTGAATCTGACACTAATCTCAACACAATGCAACATTGCTTAATCCATGACCATTAACTAGACCTCAATTTTTCAAGAACGGATCTAAGGCACTTTTAAAAAATCCAGTTGGCCAATTTATCATTTGACAATTTGATGAATTACTCTTTTTTTCTGCTTTTTCTTTGCAATATTTTTAGTTTCAGAAATGTCTTTCTTTTCCCCTCTTTTTTCTTATGGTCATTTGATGCAACAAATTGTGTGTTGATCAGAACTTGGGGATAATCTAAAGAAGGAAGAATATCTGCCCTTCTTTTTTGTGCTGCCACCAGCTTTACCAATTGTCAATATCCTTGAAAAGTTAAATGGGGAAATAAATGAAACACAAAAAAATAATAAATATTTAAAAAATAATTCAGTGCAGTAATTTATCCTTTTATTCCAGTTAGAGATTAAAAGGGGAAAGGGAAATAACCTTTCACCTTCCCTCCCCGTATTTAGGACATTTGTTTGGCATATCTACAGTTTCTAGTTCTGATAAAACGCTGTGTTTGTGAATATGATAGTTACCATTGTTATTCTGATAAATCATGTTTTGTTACTAAATAAAGTGAGGAATAATTGGAAACAGATGAAGTAACATTTTATGAGCTCTAGCTCTATTCACCAGGTATGAAAGCACTAGTAGTTGTATATAATCTTGCTTGCCCACACACGGTTGCTATGCCTTATGTTCCAAAACACAAACGCACAAACCTACTGACAAGAGTCAGTAAGAAGAGGAAAATTGTGGTTACTTGTCTTCTTAGATGAGAGGATCTGCTTCTTTTAGGCCTCCTTGTCTGTGTCAGAAGAGTTGTACAACCCTATCCGTGTCTTTTTGGAAGGCCGATGTGTCCTATTTCCACTTAAAGGTTGAGGGTTTGGCAAGTAATGTTCTGATCTTCTAAGAGTGAACAAATTTTGTGCAAGATCCCATTACAGAGATCCCTGCTTGCTAGTCTAAAAATCTTCACCAGGCAGTTACTGTTTCTTGGGTATGCTTCTGAACCAAGAGGAGCTTGTTACTTATGCAGTGCACAGTACACTGTACAGATATAAAAATCAGCTACAAGAGGGGAAAAGTGTTGATAGAAGAAAGGGTCATTATACACTGCTACATTGTGATGGGTCACTAATCTAAGCAAGCCTAGCGAAGATTAACGTAGGCTGACAGTACAAGGTTTGGCTTGTGGTCATGCGCTCTGAGGAATCAGCCGTGCCAGCTGTCTTTCAGAAAGTGCTGTCGTTGTTTTCCACACCCATGAAATGCACTGGAGAAGAAAACCGTGTAAAGAATAATAAGACCCACAAAATCAAACCCTTGAACATTAAAAAATTAAAGCAGCAGGATTAAGGTTTTCCACTGCCTCTTAAGTGAGCCCCCCTCGTGTTCCCCAAGCTCAGTTCCTATGTCTGGATTCAGTTTCACATCTTATATTCACAGGCGGGTACATAATATAAAACACGGTCAAATATTCTTCTACTGGAACCTTGCCTTATTCCAGTGAATGGGCAGTTATTTGATATTTATGTTTATCCTACTCACTCAGCATGGGGTCTCAGGTGTCATTTGCTGAAAGCCTTTCAAACCCTACAAGCAAAAGAGAATTTTCTTGGGCTTTCATTTGGCTTTTACATCCTAATATGTTCACATTGTTTTCTGTTTGTGGTTTGTTTTTTTTCTTTAAATAAACCTGAATATATTTACTAAAAGTGAGATGTCAGGATTGCCATTTTTAGATGTACAAGAAGCTGTTTTTCAGCAAGAATAAAGTCAAATTTGTCCACCCTGTAAGCTAATCTGGGGAGCCAGTTTGAGACGCTGACTACAATTCTCAGTACTTGATAGCACTCTATATTTGCTGAACATGGTTTTCACTGACATCAGTTTCTGCTGTGAGGGTTTAGCATTTCTTCAAATCAGATCAACACCTCTAAACGCAGATATTCCTAAATCAAGAACCTACTGTGCTTCCCCACCCATCCAGGATCCTTCTCTTCACCTGCTATTTCTCACCTTTTCAGTGACTGTGTCACACCAAAGTTGCCATCTTCCTCCTCCTACCAGGGGAGTAAAATTGGGATTGCAGGAAGGACAGCATCTCTACTTTTGGGTCTAGTTTTCAGCTCCAGATAACTGCTGAGGGCTGCAATTTCAGGGGAGATTTGCAGTGAAAAGTCTCTCCATGGTTTGTGTGTGTGTGTGCATGTGTGTGTAGCAGAGGTGTAGAAAACTATCATTCTCCCTTGCCTTTACCTAGTAATTTGTCTGTAACCCTCTGATCCTATCTTCTTTCCTATCCCGCAACTTGTTGCTGAAGGTACAGAGCCCACCTTTGTTTGCTCCATCCTCTTTAACTTCTCCCCCACTGCTTCCACAGAGGTTTGGGCTGGGGTTGCCCAGCTAGGGTCAAGATCCATAACTGTGAGTGGTTTAGAAAGGTATCATGAGACTAATGTGAATGAAACCAAGAAAAAAGTAAAATGTTCACTGAATAAAAGGGAGAAAACAGTCACTGTCAGGAATTCATTGAAATCTGGACCAGACTTCCAAGTGCAATGGTGGAAGAACCCACATTTGAGATCTTTGAAACTCAAGTGGACATAACATCCGTTTTGCATGTGCTCCCAGGGCATGACTTGAACACATTGTACCAGACCTTTTCCAGCTAAGACTTGCTGGAAACTTGCTCTTGTAATTGGCCAGCAGCCTGTATATGCTTTGCCTAGCTGCATTAGTCAAGAAAGGTGCATTCACAGCTATATCAGGGCCTTTCCCATTTACTTGCAATAGCAGTAATGAGTGTATGAAATATTTTACATCCCTTTTCCTTGCCATATATAGCAATTATCCTGTCATTCACCCAATGTACACAAATTCCTTTTCATATGTAAATACACCATTTGCTTCGCAGCTCTAGCCAAACAGTTGTGCAGTTCTTTGTCAAGAAGATAATATATTTAATCATGTAGTGCCTTGTTTCCATTGTATTGAACAGGTGTTGTTTAATGGCACAGCCACTGTAACATTATATTCCTTTATTAATGTGAGTGTAACGAACATGTTGTAGAGACATGAATGTGCCGGTCTCATGGTTAGGGTTAGTGGTTTCTTATGATGTGGTATGTGTAGGATAGTGGCTTAGACTCAGGCTGCAGAGAAGCAGGAGTTCATTATAGCAAGTCCAAGTGATGTGGCTGGTTTTGGCCCTTGTTCACTTTTGAAATGCAGAGAATACATGAAAGACTTCACTGAAAATGTGCAAGTTATTCAGTGTGGTTAATTCTATGTTGGATTCACTCCCACCTTCTTTCAAGACTGTGTATGTGACCATCCTTTCTGAAAAAGCAAAACCAATCTGCAATAGAGTCACGTTGCTTTTGGACACGTGCACAATCCCTAGTATCCTATTTCATGAAGTGACCTGTGTTCAGACATGACGGAAGAGGTCCGTAGGTGATCAGCTGAAACTAGGAAACAATGCTTGCTTGATTAGTGTAGCTACAGAAGCTCTGTCCCTTCATTTGCTCATTTTTACGCATACTGACACTTTTCTAAGAGTTACTGCTCTGAGTGTTTCCTACCTAGAATCGCAGCTCAGCCAGCTGGCAAGGTGGCTACAGTTGCACAGGCAAATCAGGTGAGTAAGTGGAATAACTTAAGCACCTGATTCTTCTTATTGCATGAAATCACCCATTTAGCACCAGCCCTTAGGGGGCCAGAATTCACAAATGCAGGTAAATGCCTGCAGTGCCCATTTGCTTTATGGAACTCAAGTGCCTACTTCAGTTTGTTTGGACACATGTCTAATTTTTTTTTTAAGAACTTTATGCTAACTGTGATGCCCTATGTCATCATTATGCAGTGCATTAGAAGTGTTTTTTTCCTCCCTTTTGGAAACATTGCCTTTACATTTCATGGTATGTACTTAAGTGACTGTATTAGAGAAAAGATTAATAAACACAACTAAATCTTCATGTCTGTACTGTACCTTCTGTTACATGACATATCTTAGCTTTTGTATTGTCTGGCAATTAAATAATCTTAATCTTGTTAATCTCTATTTCACTTCCATCCACAATGCTAACTGGCCCTTTCACAGCACTTTCTATCAGTCAACCACAAGATCCTTCCTAGTAAAGCAAATGACAGCATCCCATTAATGATTTTCATTGCTGCTTTCTGGACAGCATTGCTGCTTTCACTTTTAGTGGAGGGTTCTTAGCCAAAAACAGAACAAGGTAGCTAGGAAGTAAAAAAGAGTGTTAATATTATTGAAACATTTTCTGCACTGTTCTCTTGACTCTTCCTTAATTTTTTACAAGAGGTTGAGCAAATGCCCTCATGAAGTTGCCCAGCTTCTCTTCTTGCTTGGACTGAAAGACATATTGGCCTCACTGTTTTCTCACTAACACCAGTTTTGCAATCTTTCAACTCCAGTTTCAGATGGATTCCTTCACAGTTACTACTGAGTAAAGAAGAGGAAAAACTGATGCATTATTTGCTTTCCCGTTTTCTCCCATGAGGCTTGGGATCAAGGCAGTGAGTGTTTAATTCCAGCAGGAGGGGAAATCACTTCTGCATTTATAGTCGGTCACAACTTGGGCAGAGCACAAAGGGCCCGTGCACAACGATCCGATCCCTCAGCCCTGCAAGCTCAGCCTGGACACTTGTGCTTTGACCTGGCTATAGAGGACAGGCAAAAAATGTGGACCCTCACTTGAGCCCCTTTGCTGATTTGCCCTCTCCTGTTGTGTCAGCTGCAGCCATCGTGCCTTTGCTTTCAAACCAGGCTCTGTTCTACACCCCAAACCTCTTACTGTGTTTTATCATCTTAACTTGGGCAACAGTGTCAGTCTTCTTGTCCTTCTCATTTTACTCTCTCTTCCCTGTAGTCCTGATTTCTTTGATGAAAACGGGTTTTACTGAGCTGTATCCCAAACCTACCGCAGGTTAGGCTCGTCACCCAAGGACACACTGACTCATTTTGTGCTGTACCAGTGACATCTAGCATAGAAGTTCATGCAGCGTTAGAAGTTCCCGTCTTGGCCAAGGCCTGTCTGGACACCATGCAAGCACATCCAGAAATACAGCCTCTTCCCAAAGCAATTTGTCTGTCTAACAATCAGGACTGACAATGGATTTGTTTTGAGTGGGCGTGGGGGCATTTTTCCTACTGTTACAAAACAAGACCGAGAAAACTGGGAGCAAAAGCATCTTTTGATTTCCGGACACAATACTGTTTCTGACAAGCCACGTCAGGCTGTTTTATTTAGCTAGTTTTTTAGCTCAATTTATTATTAACCAGAATGAATTTATAACCAGATGGCAAGAGCAGCCAGCAGCCAGCTGTGGCAGACCACACACCCTTCCAGCAGCCCAGCAGCTGCTCCTCCCTCCAGGACACAGACCTTAGGATCAGATGATCGATTACACAAGTTTCATTATCATCTCTTCTCTTTTTTAATACCTCAGCTTTGTCACCTGCCACTGGAGGTCTCAGTACAGTTTTTGCAGTATGCCTGTCATGTAAATCAGATTTAAAAAATAACCCTCTCAGGGGCAAAACTGACAGCACAGCCAGTTTTGCCTTCAGGATCAGACTGCAACCTGGACTTCAAAAGGAGAGACGCCAGGGACGGCTAAATCCATCCATGGCCCTGAGTGGACTTAGACATCTTTGCTACACTGAGTTGAAAGCTAAAATGTGACAGCTTTATACTTGAACTGGAGCTGGAGTGGAGGAAAGTAGTTCTCCCATCTCTCCCATGGTAAAGAACCAATAACACTTTTGACAGAATCCTCTAAATTAACTGTCCTCTGAAATACAAACATAAGGCCTAGCAGGGGGGCTTTTTATTACCTGCCAGTTAGAGACACTTACGAGACATCACACTCAATATTCATTTTTTACAGATTGCCCTTCCACCCACATCAGGAGATTACACTATTATCTGCAGCAAGAACTTTTCTTACTTGATAGAAAAATATTCTCATGTTGGTCATGAGAAACATTATTTCACTACATACGGGAATGAAAAGAGTGTATTCTTAAATGAACAAAAAGAAATCCCTGAATGACAGAAAAAGGCAAACAAATTCTGTTTATAGATCTGCATCTGTCAATGATAGTAGCCAACTTACCCTGAATTGTCAGCAATGTAGCTAAGAGCAAACTTTGGCCAGTAACTATGGTGCATTTTATCTTACTATAAACAGACCTGCTAAACATGCAAACTGATACCAAATCACAGCTGCCTGAAAATAGCAGAGCAGCTAGGTAGGGAAGACAGGTGATAGGAGGTTTTCCAGAAATAATTGTCCCTAAATAATAGAGGTTCTCTGTGCAAAAACTTTCTAATGGGAAGATCAGTATCTTTCAACTATTATTTCAATAATACTATTCTTCATTAATAGAATAAACCTATTAATATTGCCCTGCGTCATTTAAGTGATAATAAAGGCAATGCACTGTTTTAGAAGCAATCTGTCTCCAGATTAATGTTTTTCACCCTGAAAAGAATAACGTTATAAAAAAAGAATCACTACAGTCTTTCCATTAGGAAACTTTTAACTTTTTTTTTTTTTTTTTTTAAGTTTTATGAAGAATAAAAAAAGCTCAAGCATCTCTGTAGTGAAACTGGAGCCTATACAGCTGAGGAAGATGCAGTGATCTATGACAGTATAATTCCAATTCCCTCTTTCTAAAAATTTGACTGTGCCTGAAGTGATGGGACGTATATGGGTATAACACAGCTGTTCTACGGTCTCAGGCCAAGTGCAAGGGAGAGTTAAGTCATATGGGTGCTAAAATGATGTCACTAAAATAGCTGTCATTAAATTATTTTTAAAGTTTTAACATGGAAACATGATCATACTAGTCAACAGTTACTGGATGGACCAGCTGGGAGGATCCACTAGCAGCATAATTCAGGACATAGACATTCAACATATTGCATATGAATCTTAAAATAAGCAGAAAGAGGGGCAGGATTCCAGAATTATTTTTAAAAACAATTTCATAACAACCCTGTCTGCCATGCCAGCTACTCAGTGCTCTGTAACACTCCCTGATAACTGCTGTGGTCTTGCTATCATGATCTCATAATGAATTCTCATTATATAATCAGCTAAAAAAATAATCTTGTCATCAGGGTGGGAAAAAACTTATATTCTAGGCAGAAAGAATACTCACATTTTATAAATATTAGCTGCTGTTTTCCTCCATCAACTTCCTGAAAACATGCCTACCAGGAAAACCATAGGATTTACTCTTTCTCCTTATTTTGTCTGCCTGTTGAGAGCTGCCGGATGGCACACAGGCTAGAATGGGCCAGAATGGCACAAATGGCAAAACAAGATTTTGTACGGCAGCAGCACACTTGGCACGTTTAGCAAGGAAGCTCAGAGCAGAGGGTGTGCTGTGCCAACATGTAGGATGAGTGTTGGTAAGTGACAGGACTCCAGAAAAAGGATGCCAAAGCAGAAGTGTTTGCAACATCTACCACTACCTGGAGCTATGATGTATTGTGAGAAGAGTACTTAAGAAATAAAGTGCTTTTTTTTAAGAGATATTAATCAGGTTTTGTTTACCTATCCTCATTCTCCAGACTTCCAGATAATAAACTGTTATGTTCCTCAAGTTATGCAACACTCCCATGAGATCTTTCAGATTACAAATGGATTTTTTCCAGGCATCATATTGCCATGTGTCCCCAAATTATCAACTGACCTGTATTAATCCAGAACTTCTGAAAAGTCATTATGCAACACAGCAACAGAGCTACAGGAGCAGAGGTTAGTCATTACTATACCCCCTAACTGACGTGACAGCACTAAAATCACATTAAGGAAGAATTTCAAAAGGCTACACCTACTGTGTCTACGTAAAGAACATACATGAAATGTTAACTGAAAATCACAGAAGTAGCAAGTTATGAAAATAAGATTAGAAGAAGAGGAAAGAGAGACTCAGCTGATTAGAAAGAAACTATTCATACGACCATGTCACAAACCCATCACAGACCAACTGCTGTAATTTGGAAAATTCCAGAAGCAGCCAATTTGATATTACCATATTTATGTCAAATTCAACACTGTGAGAGACAATTACTGAAGATGCCAAATCCATACACTGGGGAACTGACCAGGGAATGCTGACCATACCTGACATTTTAGATAAAATGCCATGAGGTTGCTCTGTTCCTTTTACTTGCCCTCTGTACCTCCATTATTGCCTGCTGGGGATAAGATCAGAAGGGAACCTGAACTGCCCTGAACTGTAATGAAGTGCCATTGTGTTATAATGGCACGCTTAACTTACATGCTTCAATGTTATTTTTGGCAGCCATGTGATAAAAATCAAAACCTCTTTGTGTGTGTGCGCAAGCACATTACATTCGAGTCACATGAGCAGCAGGCATAATTCTGTCCCAGAAATAACTGTACTATCAAGGCTTAAGTTTTCTAAAAGTGTTTTTCCCCATCTGACGCTCATTTGGGCAAAGAGAAATCGGCCTGTCTCACTGGAAGAAGCAGCAGTTTGCAGTAGGATGCCTACCCCTCCACACTGCCTTGCCCCCTGCCAACATTTAGCACTTTCCCAGTGTTGCTGCACTCCTGTATACAAACGAACCATGGTACTGGGGGCAGTTCTACTCCTTGCCTCCCCCCTCCGCCACCCCAGCACCCAGATTAATCTATGATGGTGCATCTGGCCTCAACACAGTGCTTCAGTGGTGCAGCAGGACTGAAGCAGTGTTCTGTACCGCAAGGGCAATGCCATTCAGCCCCTCATTTCTGGCAAAAAAAGCAAAGCAACCAATGGCATTTGGAAGCTGTTTTCCTTGTCACTGCAACACACACAACAACCTTTGTGGATGTCAAGAAATTGCTGGGCTTGAACAGGCAAATGCTCTCGTTTTGCAGTACTAGCAGATGCAGACTTAAAGGACCCAAAGAGTGACCCAAAAGGCAGGAGTTGGGAGCACTGCTGAGCTCCAGGACCCCGAGGAAGGAGAGTATTTGGGGTGGCTAGGACACATGGTGGGTGAAGGTTTACACAGAAAGAAGCTGTGTGTCCTGGGTTCAGCTGAGACAGAGTTAACTTTCTTCATAATAGCTAGTAAGAGGCTGTGTTTTGGATTTGTGCTCAGAAGAAAGGTGGTAACAGTAATGTTTAGAGTTGTTGCCAGGACATTCAAGGTCTCCTCAGCTTCTCTGCTGTGTCCGTGTCTGCAGGTGCAGAAGCTGGGAGGGAGCACAGCCCAACTACGAGCCTAGGATTTGATCTTAGGTTTGGGACTGAGACCCAAAGTGGCCAATAATCTATTCCATAACATACACGTCATGCCCAGTATATAGGTGAGGACCCTCCAGAAGCTTGTCCCTTTTTGTTCCGGATCCCTTCTTGCTCCAGGTCAGCTCTCTTACCAGATTGTCTCTCTCTCAGGGTGGTCCCTCTCGCCAGGTTGTCTCCCTGCCACGGTCAGCTCTCGGTCTGGGGCGCTCGGGCTCTTACCTCTGTTCCATGAGAGCGGTTTCAGGACTCTCCCTGCTCCAGGATCATTAGCCAGGAACAGGCTGAGCCTTGGTCATTGGGTGATCAGCAGTATCAGTGTGTATCACTCATTTGTATATTTGTACATAGTATTATTTTCAATATTATTGTCATTTAGTTATTAAATCATTCTTATCTAAACCCACGAGTCTTTTTTTCCCTTTACCCCTTTAATTCTCTCCCCCATCCCTGGGAGGTGGTGGGGGGGAGGGGGGTGAGAGAGTGGTTGTGTGGTGTTGGCTCCCAGCCAAGGGTAAACCCATCACACTGTGTAAACTGCTGGCCACACTTGGCCAGCAGGACTAGGGAAGTGATTGTCCCTTTGCACTTGGGACACTCTGTACTCAGTCTTTTTTCCCAAGAAACAAGTGACAGGATGAGAGGAAACAGCCTCAGGTTGCATGCACCAGGAGAGGTTTAGGTTGGCTATCACGAAAAATGTCCTCACCGAAAGGGTTATCAAGCACTGGAACAGGCTGCCCAGGGAAGTGGCTGAGTCACCATCCCTGGAGGTATTTAAAAGATGTGTAGATGTGGTGCTTAGGGACATGGTTTAGAGGTGGACTTGTCAGTGTTAGGTTTATGGTTGTACTTGATGAGCTTAAAGAGTCTTTTCCAACCTAAATGATTCTATGATTCTGAGCTACCTAAACATGTCTGTATACTGTACCTGGTTGCTGCTGAGTGATTTGGTGCCTTTGAGCAAGTCAAATCTCTGTGACGAAAGTGTCTTGGTCTCTTCCATTTGAAAGCAGAACAATGTTTACTTAGTAGTATAAACCTCAGAAACAACAAAAGCCTGCCCTGCACTTTGAAGCTCACACATTTAACCACACAGAGCCAGTCATTCCTTTTCTTCCTGCTGCTGCTTTCCATACGAAGAAGAAATTATTCCTTAAAACACTGGAATGAAATCTGGTTACTTACAGAGGTCAAGTCTTTGTCCCGTCAGCTTGCTTTCCCCAGTCACCTCTGCTCAAACGTGTTGCCTGAGTCCCCGCTGTATCCCTGGTGCAGGCATGTTTCATGTTTTGTATGCACAAAACAGTGTGTGCTGGGCTAAAGATGCCCGTGCTGGCCGCTCAGCTGACACCTAGGCTTTACCTGCTTTCCTGTCTGCAGAGGCACCGCCTCTGCCTCTCTTCCTCTGCCTCTCTTCCTTTAGACAGAAAGCAGTTTTCACAAATCTAGTCAAAACATAATTATCTGTAATCCCTCTTCAAATCCAGACGAAGACTGAGCAACTCAGAGGCTGCTTGTGAGGGGGACTAGCAGACAGACAGATTGATGACAAAGAAAGATTGCATAAGCCTCATTTTCTTATGAAACAAAGCTACAGTAGAATTAGGAGATCCAGCATGGTGTTCTGCAAATACTATAATTCATCCACCTTGTACAACTTACTATAGAGCAACATTATTCATTTTACACAGCAACACAAAATATTACACAGGAAAAATATGGGCTGATCCCTCATTATAGTTGGTCCAGGGGTCATGAACCTCATAATGGGTCTTGCAAGCAAATAAAAAAATTTAACAATAGCACTGCAGTTAAAACCTACACAAAGTTGAATAAACAGACTCAGGATTGGGATTTATCCTCAAGTCACTTTAAAGCTAAACTACACTATTTTAACTAACCAAAATACCAGTTAACCAGAGACATCTACTTTTATGTTACAGGAATACTGACCACCTTCTAAATTTCAGCAGATACAGCACAGTCTTCCTCACAAACATTCATGTCTATACACCTAAATGTAGCTCCCACAGCTGAGCTCCACTCTACAGATGTTTTGTGGTGGTGTACACACTTTACATTTTGGTAGTATGAACACTTCAGTTTGTTTATACATGGGTAAGTTTTCTGTTTAATGTACGTTGCTCATTCCATTTGTGGTTGCCATTGAAGTACTTAACCTCATTTAAAACCCTAATTTTACGTAGAACTGAAGAGTTACCTCAACAATATTAAAGCCCATGCCTTTCTGACGACCTGCATTCAGCCATTTAAAGTCAACAAACATGTCTTTTCCCTGACCCTTTTGAGCTTTTGTTCAAAAGTTTGAAGGCTGCTTACTGACAAGTGTTTTGTTTCCATTAGAACATGCCTCATTCCAGCCATCCGTGACCATTTTGTACTTAGGGCTTTATAACCAGCACGTCTCAACATTCCTAAAATCCCAGAGAGGATCTGAAAATAGAATAAGAAATGAACATTTAAATTAAAAGCAACAGCCCTTGCATGAAGCTGCCAGGTTTTTATGGTAGATAGTGTCTTTTTGCCCACCCCCACTCTCTCTACTCCCCCTTCTTCACAGGGTTGTAAGCCACATTTTCCATAATATTTTGCAATGCCACCTAGGGTTACATTCACTCTATTTATAGGGGCCTGTTTTAAAGTGAAACAGGTGTCAGATTGAGTGAGGCTGTTGTCAGCATACACGTCCTTTTGGGGAGGGGATGGGAGGTTTACTACTTTCTGTACTTGGGGAATTTACAGTTTGATCGCTAATCTCTGCAGGGCCCAGTGGGAGGAGGGGGAAGAGCAGAAGAGCAGTGGAAGGAAAGGTTAGCTTTCTGCTGAAGCTGTGCAATGCTGCCTCTCCCCCAGCTCCATGCAACCAGACCTTTTCTTTTTTCATGTGCTGAAACTGATCTGAGTGTTTGTGAAAGGGGCCAGACAGCCTGTCCTGAGGAATCAAACCCTTCCAACGGCCATGAAACAGGCAGGGCTCAGCTGAAGACCCTGATCCCACCCACATCCTACCCACCCACCCCTTTCCATCCATCACACCAGAGACCACTTCTGCGGAATAAAGATCAGCATGATGCCTTCATGCCTCTCCCATCTTATGCCACCTTTGCTGTTGCTATCTCCTAAATAGCAAAGCATTAGCATCACATTCAGGAACTCTGGGAGGAGGCAAGATACGGACTGCTGTGCTGAGTGATGTAACAAAAAGCACCAGCATAGAGAGTTCCTGACCCACTGAGCTCTGAGTCAGACCGAGAAGGCAATGAATATTCGAACAGATGAAGGGTGTAGGGTTGGCATGGGAAGATGAAGTAACACGTAAAGAAAATTTAGTGAAAAGCAGAAGTCACAGCTTGTTCCTTGCCTTCACTTTGACTTGCAGGTTAGCTACGCTCACTGCCTCGGTAGCGATTTGTAAGAATGAAAGAGAAGCCACTAAGATATTTGATAAAGAGCAGTAACAGTTCATGAATTGTTGTGACCATTAATCACTACCTATATCAAAATAAACTTAATACACTGAACTGACACTCCAGTATGTGCCAGACACGCTACAGTGGCAAGCAAAAGAGTTGGTGCTAGTCCAGAAACACGTCCAAACTCCACAAGTTGACTTGACAAACAGAGGGAGCACAAAGGTAATGTGATAAAAGTCAGATTTTTATCACATGCAGCTGATGAGAGAAAGGAGAACAGAACAAAAGAAATTTTGACTGAAGCTGGCTTTTCTTGCTGAGGACATTTAATGCAGAGGTGAGTGCCTTTTTGGCCCAGTAGAGAAAGCAGGTCTTTGGGAAGTGCTGGAATGAGAAGCTCACAAATGGCGTCAATGGGTACAGAGAAGTTGGGAGAGACTCACAGCATCAATGCCAAAGGCGTGGTGTGCACCACGAAGGCTGGAAGTAGCACTGTCAGGGTGAAGACAGAGTTGCGGGGAGAGACAATAACAGAGACAATTTGATAAGTAAGGTGTCTCTAGAAAGGAAAAAAGTTTGCATGTGACAGTGGCAAAAATGGTTCAGAGGTGTCTTGAACCCATGTGGTGTCATCAGCATACCAGTCTGGCTATGTGATGTATATTTTTTTAAGTATTTACAGTTATCCATCAGAGATTAGAACCTAACAACTTCCACAACACCTGAAAATGGGAGGAACTTCCAAGAGATAAAATCATAGAATCATAGAATCATTAAGGTTGGAAAGACCTCAAGGATCATCAAGTCCAACCCAACATCACCTAACTCACTAAACCAAGTCCCCAAGCACCACATCTACATGTTTCTTGAACACCTCCAGGGATGGTGACTCCACCACTACCCTGGGCAGCCTGTTCCGATGCCTGATCACTCTTGCAGTGAAGAAATTGTTTCTAATATCTAGCCTAAACCTCCCCTGGTGCAACTTGAGGCCATTTCCTCTTGTCCTATCACTTGACACTTTAGAGAAGAGGCCATCACCCACGTCACTACACCCTCCTTTCAGGTAGTTGTAGAGAGTGCTAAGGTCTCCTATCAGCCTCCTCTTCTCTAGACTAAACAACCCCAGCTCCCTCAGACGCGCCTCATAAGACCTGTGCTCCAGACCCTTCACCAGCTTCATTGCCCTTCTCTGGACCTGCTCCAGCACCACAATGCCCTTCCTGTGGTGAGGGGCCCAAAACTGAACTATTCAAGGTGCGGCCTCACCAGTGCCAAGTACAGTGGCACAATCACTTCCCTAGTCCTGCTGGCCACACTATTTCTGGTGCAGGCCAGGATGCCGTTGGCCTTCTTGGCCACCTGGGCACACTGCTGGCTCATGTTCAGCCAGCTGTTGACCAGCACCCCCAGGTCCCTCTACCTAATCATAATTAAAGAAGAATCTGGAAGACAGGAATATTTAAGGTAGGCAGGCCACCATACTGCTTTCTAGTAGAAGAAATTAATCTGCAGTTTTTGGAAAGATATAAGCCACATAAAACTGTCATATTTATCCAAGGAACAAGGCATTAATGCAAATGGATTTACATGTGCAAAAATCCCAGTTCAGCATGTGTTTGTGGATTTACTGTGATTAATTAGACATTCATGTTAAGTTGTTATACAAATAACAACTTATTTTAAATTTAGTATTTGTACTTGGAGTTATCACTACTGTATAACTCATCATGGTATTTGAGGTTTCATTTGTGCACATATTTATGAACACTTGGCTTTTAAATATCATGAAAATTACAAAAATATGAAAAATAATCACAAAAATGTGAAAATCCCACTGCACAGAAATGCAGTGGAACTCTTGCAGAACTATTTAGTTTTGTTTTATTAAGCAAGGAAAGAAACTCTCAAAATAACAACGAAAAAATATCACATAACTTCATGGAAAATGGGGTTGGGAGAAGATGCACAAATATTTAAGTACTAAAGGTTACATTTTCAGAAGTGCTCACCAGCTACCATTCCTGAAAATGAACACCAGACCCACTGGGTGCTGAGGGCTGTCAAAAACCTAACCACTTCACTGAAGAGCCTAACTGGGAGCTCAACTGTCTTTGTAATCTGATCCTATTTGGGAGATGTGGCATACCAAATTATTGGGAAAGAACTAGATCTTACCATTGCTGTTCCTGAATTAATAAAACACAGTTGAAAGAGCTCTTTGTGCAATATAAATAATTTTGATAACAAATTTACATGCTGTAAAAACAAACAAGCAAACAAAACCCCCCAAAGACAGGAAGATTTTTTTAGCAGGTTGTTCTCACATTTGGAAGGGGACTTCGAAATAGGCAGCTGGGTAAATCCCCACCTGCTTAGAAACCTTGAGCACAACTTGACTGGACTTTGCTCTTTCCTAACCTCCAGGGCTTCTCTTTTCCCTTATGCACAAGAGCACAGAGGTGGAGCTGGAGACTATTACAACAGACACGTCTCTATTGGCTGCTGCACAGTCTTCCAAAGGATGGTGTAACTAGCTCTTCCATTTTGCCATCCATGAAGATGTTGTACCCAGCTTCTTGCTCATCGCAGGATTCAGGTGTGTACAATACAGCATATATGTATATATGCATATACAACAGTTCAGAGCTTGCAGCCAGGTTATCATGGGGGGAAGCCTGCATTAGACTACTCTCTGGAGATTGCTTGGGTCTTGAATTCGGCTATAACTATGAAAATGCTTACCAGGCAAGGTCTGCTACCAGTCCTGTGCATCACTCCAACATTCATCAGATCTCATGCCTCTAAGCAAATGTCCATAGCTTGGATTACAGGTGACAAATCTGGTGGCCTTCTGCGACAGGGCCACAGCG
>NW_010105079.1:0-1149 GCF_000699245.1 Pterocles gutturalis | reverse complement strand
CATATACACTATATAATACATAATGTACATAATATACAATATAGTATATATATAGTGTACATAATGATACATAATACACGTTCTATAATTATTCTATATCCTATATACATAATATATGATGTATGCCCCATGCCTAGCTGCAATGATGGGAAGAGGCAAAACCATGACCTGAATTTGCAGAAAATCAATTTCCCACAGGAAAATGATGGGGAACAGGTTACCCAGCACCCCCAAGGATGCTGTGCCCCATCTCCCAGCTGCTCCCCTCACACTGGGACACCCCCTCCTCCACCCGGGCTCCTCCATGCCTTACACTGGGAGAAAACTCCTCCAAAAGCCATGCAGAGACAGGTTTAACTTATTACCTGGGAGAGGGAGCCAGGGTTTTCCCTGAGGAAAAGAATAAATAAATACAGCACAGTTGATTTTTTCACATTCAAGCACATTCCCATTTTTTTCTGGGGTAATTGCTTTTGCCTGGTTTTGGAAATCTCTTGTTAGGAAGGTGGGAAAGCAGAAAGAAGCCTTTCAGCTCCGCGGTCTAAGTTGATGCAAAGCTCCAGCCTTCATTACCAAGATTAAAGGGGGCTGGGATTTCCTAAGCAATTAAAAACTCTTGCCTAATTAAGCCAGGACTATTAGGCAGGACTTCCAAGGGCTGCTGCTGGGGGCAGGGGAATGGGATGGGTCTGCAGCCAGGAAGAACGCAAGAAGCCCGCAGGTAATTTCTTTAGTAAGGGAGAATAAATGGAGATGTGCTACAAAGATGGAGAGCACATGCTCCATTAAAAAGAAAAAGAAGAGGGGAAAAAAACAGCATCAACAGCCTCTTGCAGATCACAAAGTCATCAGCAGCAAATTATCCAAACACTGAAATACCTGTCGAGGGAGAAAATATTCAGGCAGGTATTTCTGCATCACAAAAATACCAAAAAAAAAAGTAAAAACAAAACGTGTGTTTAAGTCAAAAAGAGTGAGGGACCCCGTGGGAATCGGGGCTCTCCCAGCTGCAGCAGGAACCACTATGAGAAAGCATCCCTTGCCATTTACAAGTTATATTTTTCTTTCCACCCTCCACTGTTGAATTTCTGCTGCCTGCACCTCCCACCCCTGGCAGTGGATGAAAGTAGCTGCTAGGAGAGATGGAGC
>NW_010105078.1:0-46684 GCF_000699245.1 Pterocles gutturalis | reverse complement strand
CCCGGGTCATTCTATGATTCTATGATTTCCTATCAGGGTGCAGCTGCTGTTTCCAGGGCCTGTAACATGCTTCTTTCAGAAGCGAGTTGATGCCATGGAGGGTGGAGCTCTTTTGGATCTTCTTTGCATGAGTGCCACAGCTCCATTTGGCTAAAGTCACGTTTGAGAAGTATTTAAAACTTCTAAAGGTTTAAGTCCAATAAAAGCCTATGGGTTTTACTTTTCTCAAGTTATAAACCACTAAAATTACTATACAAGTACACTAAGTATTTTTAAATAATTTTTTTTCAACTTTAATGCTCACCTCAAACTAATTATGTTTTCAGAATAGTTTAACTTATACAAAAATAATATCTTAGCTACTTGAGAACTACTTGTGTTTGTGCGAAGTTATTCTCAGGACAATATTCGTACTTCTGCTGAGATTTAAAATACATGGTTACAAAAATGTTTCAGAGCTTAGAAATCTAAAAATCTATTTTAAAACTAGAATATAACTAATATACACTCTGTACCCTAAACTGAAAAGTGCACACCATCTAAGGCAATACTCAACATTGCTGTTGTAACATTGCTGATTTTTTGCCTAAACTAGGTACCTGGGAAGTTTGCAGTGACAATACTATTCAGGAGATTGAGCCTGTGCTTTAATGCTTCTTAAGAAAAGAAAACTTGTCCTATTTTACACCACCCATTCACATTCCATGCTCCAAAATTTTAATGGAAAAAAAATGAATATAAAAACTAATTTCTACTTCTGACTGCATCTCTCATTGATCAAATATAAAAGATTCCTAGTTGCTAGTAGCATCTGTTTGACACCATTAGGCATTAGCTCCATAAATATTTCCATAGCAACCAAGCATAGAATTAACTAAACAATGAAACCAACACCATAGCAACTTGATTCAGAAATTAACTCTGTAAAAAATCACCTCATTCAAAAGCAAAATTCTACAACCAGATGAGAAACTAATTTATACTAAAATATGAAAAAGGTTACGTTACATTTCCATTTCTTTTCATGACTGCCTTTCAAACAAGACTGATGATAGATTAATTGCTTTTCTTTCTAAATTTGTCTTTTGTAACAGTTTACAATCAATTAGCTTTTTAAACCCATGTAATTTAATGATACAAAACCAAACACAGGAGTATACAACCTAAAAGTCTTATTTTATTTATTTAGATTTTTTCCCTCTCTGTGTAGCAAAGGTAGATTTTGAAAAACAGGATGTTATTAAGTAGTTAAGTTGTATTCAGTATGAGACTAAAGGTGATGAAACCAACAAAGGACTCTGTCCAAGCAGAGGTAGCATTTTTTAGATAACACAGACAACATTCTGTTGTGAAATCTTGCACACCAAAACAACAGCCACTTGAGTAGATTATTGTAATCAAGACAAAATAGAGCACTTGGAAAAGCATTCAATGGTATACTTAAGGCATTTAAAGTCATGATGATATTTCTCCACCCACTAAACCATCCCATGAAAGTAAATGGGACAGGAAAAAAAAATAGGATATTTTTGGAATCCTAAATCCTAAACTTATCACTCCCTGACTCTATACAATTTACTTATCCAAAGTTGTAGAATGGCTAATAGATTGTGAAGTTTGCAGATAGCCACAATCTTTGAACGGAAACTGAGTGTGCTGTCATAGTTCTGAGGTCTGGATACATGTACTGAAGGAAACAGTCATATTCCTTGTCCTACACTTTGTCATTGACTCTACTGACTCTGTCACAAAACACATTATCTTCACTTTTTTAAGAAGTCTAAAATCTTCCTTAAATGCAGAGACTTGCTTCTACTGAATTGCTTTAGTAAATACTACTCTATACATCAAATAGTACCTGCAACATATTTAGCTGGACATGTAAGAACCACACAGGAACATACAGGTGTCTGGCCACCATAATATGTTCACCAGACTCCACAGTATCCTGATCTTTCCTGCATAAAGAAATCTTCAACAAGGGCTGCACCTAAGTAAACTTTAACAAGTCTCTTCATATGTCTAGTTACTGTTTTCAGTAACTTTGTCCTCAGCATGGATACAAAAACAGAGCAAAAAATACTCCACTGTTATGCTAAAGTTTCAAATAAGCCTTCAGCAGGCTCATTCTTAAAGTTAATATTACTCCCTGCAAGCCAAAAAATATATTTTTTGTTTGTTTGAGTTTTTGTTTCTTTTTGATGTCTTTGTTTCATTTGTTTGTTTTTAAAAAGATACATTACTTCTGCTTTTGTAACCAGGAGTATCAGCAGGTCAGCTTCTTTGTCTGCTGCAGAAAGTTTTCAGTTTTCTTATTGCTTGTTACGCTTGCTCTGATCTTCCTTTTAATATTTAAGATCTTCAAATGTTTCAAAAAAGATTTAAAAAGGTGTTTTGTTTATCAAGGGAAAGTACGGGGTTTTTTTCCTGCTTATACAGGTAATGAAAAAAACTGGCTAAAACCACACTTAGGTCATTTCCTGTTCCTTCTAGGTTTTGTCAGACTTGCACGTCAGAGTAAAGGCCAACCAGTAATTTATGGCAACTGGGGGAGGGAGGGCAGAGGAAAAAAGCCTGCTATGTGCAGATCCTTTAATTGCCCATTATAAGCATTTTCCTTTAGAGCATGTGGTTCTAATCACCATCAAAGAAAAGCAATAGTGCTAGGTGGATTACTGCTCTGATCTGCTACAGTTGCTTTGGTGTTCTGGCATTCTGCACTTCTTTCACTGTCACCCAAAACCTAAAACCATTTTATAAAGTTGTGTTTATTTTACAAAAAGCAAAATCTAGAAATTGCTCCCAAAACATCCTTTACGTATTTACCTATTGGCATTATTTTACAATTATACATAGTAAAAGCCTTTACTGCTGTGTTGACACACTGTTAACATAGCGTGTCGGAAAAGATGGAGAGAGCAACCTTAAATGTTATCTTTCTGCAATAGAAGGATTTACACAAATCTTCTGCTAAAACATTTTACTGTATGCTGATATATTCTCAATGCAGTATCTAAAAACACTCACTAGAGATGAACCAATTTCCCACTCTATTGACTTACATTTTTTTAATCAAGTGGGTTTTTTCCACCTATTACACTAGAGATATAGGAATGAATTTCCCATCTTTTTTTTTTTTTTTTTTTTTTTAGCAAACACAGAGAAACTATTTCAAATGACCACAAGAGGTTTTTTTCAGCACTGAGCTGAAGAAAAGGAGATACTGAATTTTTCAAAGATTTTCATCACAACTTTCTCTTCAAAATCTCCTCTCTCCCCAGGTCCCCCTCTCAGCCAAAAATTAACATGACAGTGAGAATGGTTCATGTCAAACGAATTAGACGAAATGGTCATCTAGCCCAGTGCCTTGCCACTGACGACAGCAGCCACCTCAAGATAAGAATATTTTTAAGTAAAGAGTGCTAATTCTCAGAATATTCTTTCAACCTCAGCAACACAGCTCAAGGAGCCATATGCTGTTTGCCTTCGTACATGGCAAAGGTCAATAGATGTTTCACCTTTGCATTTCCCTGATCATCCTTTCAAAAACCACGTAAACTTCTGACAGAACCAGTATCATACACCAAGGCATTTCACAGGTTAAATATGGACTATGCAAAGTTCCCTTTCATTCTGAATCTGTCAACACCAAACTGACGCAAACAACCAGCAACACTTTCATGCAGTCTGCCCGCTGAACAATTTGTTTTTGCAAAAGCTTATAGTTGTTCTCCAGCTAACTTCAGGCACAAGACACAATTTTTTTCAGACTATGAGGCTGTATTTTCAAATCCCCCAGGCTAGTTCATTCAGAGACACAGCACCTTTGGAGTAACAAAACCTCTAATTCCCTAAACACCACCACTTTTTTATTTGATTGCACTAATTATTGTCCTAAGGATTTCTAATTACAAAATTGCCACAAGGGACAAGCTTTACACAAACCAGTGTTGTTTTCTTTCAATAATTTATACAATCAATGAAGATGAACCAAAAATAAACATCACAGGGACTGAAGTTAGGGAAGCAAGCTGAAAGAAAAAACAGCCAAGAAGCCAAAGAAGAAATTATGTCATAAAGGAAAGCAAATATTGCTACAGTGCTGTGGTTGGAAGTTATACACAGGGATTGAACTACATTCTCAGTCACTCCAGCTAAAGAATGAAAAGCAATAATTTAAAAACAGATGAGAGTGTACAATTATGAGTCTGATTACAAGAGCAATTGTGTTAGTGAAAGTTAAATCAGTATTTAAAAAAAAAAAATCTTAATGGACAAGTTTCTGGTAGAAGTGCCAGGAAATACAAGACGAGATCTCTTGGGGGAAAAATATTGAAATGCTGAAGAATGTAATATAGATTGCTGTCAGAAACAGAGAAGAACAAGGGAATGCAAAATGCTGCATTCTACAGAAAGTGCCAATTTACTTTTCGCTGTTGTATTCATGTTAAATAGGACTTTAGTTGGCAACTTTGCAAGCATCTGAGGAAAAAACTCAAATGGCAGCAGATTTGAAAAAATTGACTTTTTTTCCATGTAGTAACGTTGTGATGCTGTTCTAAACTAAAGAACAATGATGCCTTCCCACCTGTAACATAAGATGATGAGTAGATTAAATAAAACTACTTGGGGAGATCCACTTGAAGACATAACCTACTATACACAAAGGCAATGGAAAATTGTATATAAAAGCCTGTTTTCATGCAAGCACAAGTTACAGTTATGTACAATATTCTTTTTGCAAAGGTTTCTGAATGCAGGCCTCATAGGCCTCAATTTCATAAATTCTGGCACAAAAGAGAATTGTGTAAAATAGTGGAGTTGACTTATTCCTTATTCTAAGTAACCTACTGACTTTTGTTTCCATAATAGGTTTTCCTAAGATTTTGATGAGTGAAATTGATAACCTCCCAAAAACTCAAACCTTGTGATATATCAGGTTGGGTTGATCTTAAAAACACCCTGTCTTAACACAATTACTTTTTTGCTTTCATTTTGGTAGCATGACTCAGATGGAGAAACTAATGTGAAAAAAGGAGGTCAAGACAGGTCAAGTGTCTTCCAGTGATTGTAAGATAATCAGAACAGCTCACCAGCCTTTTCTATACAAGCAGAAGAGCATTGGGATGTTCTTTTAAACTGCAAGACATTTTTAGCAAAATCATCACGATAGTGAAAAATTACATAAATGCCTACAGACTACAATATTGGCTATGAGAATATAATTTGCCATTTGGGACAAGTATTATTTACAATAAAGTTGCAGTGTAGCATGCCCAATAAATCCATCAAAACATTATAAATGCATGCAAAGTAATCTTTCCTTTGGGAACATTACTAATTTTTTTCATTTCTCAGCCTTTTCTAACAGCCATTAATGTGTTTGCTATGAAGTCTCTTTCAGACTTCAAAATAGCTCTTAATGAGATAAACCTAACAAAAAAGAGTCTACACTCATCTGTGACTGCTTCTATGTTCTTACCAACAAATACAAATCTCAGCTAGCATCTCCTAGAATTTGCATATGTTAAGGTTTAATTTTTTTTTAAAGCAGAAAAGGGGAAAATACCCAGAATTTAAAACTAACACTAACCATAGAAAAACTATGGGGTGCCAAGACTCCAGCAACATCTGACTAGAAAAATACTGTCCCAATGAGGCAAGCAGAAAAGCTTTTACAACACCTATCAGCCACTGTAATTGGCTATTCAATTTTTAAAAACCCCTCATAATCTTTATGAAAACAGCAAATAGTTGTATATTTTTTAAAACTGAAAACTATACACCTTGTGCTTTGAAAACAGGTTTTCCATTACAAGAATTATGGTTTTAATTCTGTAATCAATCCATATAACAAATATCTTATACAGAATTTAATTACAATCGTTACACTGAAATGTAGTAATTAGAATTTTGTCTCTATGCGAGTATTTTTAATGTGTCAGTTAACTTATGACATTCAAAATGTGTATATTAATCAAATACCCTTGTAAAGCACATACAAACTAAACTAGGAGATAGACTGGCCAAAATAAATAATCAAATATTGAATTATGCCTGATCCAACACATGAAAGATAAGATTTTACTGTAGTAACCTTCAAAGGCGTAAAATCTGTACAATGTGATATAACCAGTCACAAGCTGTGACTTGTACAGCAGGACTAGAAACCAGCAGCTACAACATCAGCTTTTAAAGGGATTCAGAGGATTGTGGGGAAACTGACAGAGGAGATGGACAAAAACTGGGGGGAGAACACACAAAATCATTTTATAGATGCAGCATTTAAGCAACACATTGACAAAAGTCAGCAGGACTTTTGTACATTGACACCATGCCAAAGAAATCTGCTGGACTCTTTGAAACAGACTGCACACACCAATAAAAGTGAATCAGTCAGTCAGTGTACTTTGATTTACAAAAAAACCTAACAAAAACCTTTGACATGGTCTCCCGTTAATGCTCCTGAAGAAATCACTTTTACATGGGAAGAAACAGATGGCTCTCCTCTGGATTAGCAATTTTTTAAAACAGAAAGTAAAGAATAAGAGGACAAAGTTCCCCAAAAGAAAAAGAAATGCCAACAGATACTTCCTCAAATATTCAAGCTGGGATCTATCTTAATCAACCCACTCAAAATGAATTGAAAAGGCAATAGAAGTCTAAGGTGGCAACATGCACTGATGACACTAAATTCTGTATGCCTTATTGCAAAGATGTACACAGAGACATGACTTTCAGAAACAGTCTTTAGAGTAAAACCCACTGGAGGATGACAGGCATGGTGTCATGCCAGCCTTTTAAGGCAGGAAAAAATGATGCAGAGTTCACTCAGTTGGTAGAGTGCATGATGTTGGACGCAGCACACAGGTAGTGCACAGTTTCTGTTGCATACTCCATCTGGAACTTACACATCTGGAGCATCTGGCACAGTCCATGTCCATGGTCTACAGGTTGAGGATGTCTGTAAAGAATCTTTAAGGCACAAACTAGAAAAGACCAAAATTAATTTGCAGAACAAAACACAGCAGTACAGGAACAAAAGAATAAACAGACAGCAAAAGTACTAAATTGCTCTGGCCTAAAATTGTTGTGTAGTTTTAAGAAATCACTATTCTAGGATGAGATTTTTGGTTTATGCTTGTGTGGAGACACACAGAAAGGCAAGGTTTGTGTGTGTGTGTCCATGGATCCTGCTCATGCAAGAAATTTTCCAGTCTCTAAAGCAATAGTACACGTTCACCTACAAAATGAACACATGGATGAAGAAGCATCACAACAGAGTTATCAAGCACATGAAAACTGCACAAGTCTCATACTGCTCCTCAGAATTAGTTTTCTAGAAGTCTTCTTATTAAACTTCTACATGAGAACTGTGAGCATGAAGTCCAGAAGAAAAACGTTACACACAAATATGTCCAAAACACTTGAGTAGACCACTGAAGTTTTCCTGTCATACACTATTCCATCTCCTCTCTAGCCACTGCCCTTAAAAATGCTCTTACTCTCATCATATAAAGGGTATTAAGGCTCTTTCCTCTTTCTGATATTAATTATTTTTGTCAGAACCTTCTTTCACATAGAAAACATCTCCAATGGTTCTTAATGTAATCTAACATTTTCATGCTGACTACATTGTAGTGTCCACAGTGCCCTGAAAATTATTTTAAACAATAGAGATGACTGTAAAATGTGCTATTTAGACACTTAAAAAGAAGTTTAGTAGGTTGTACAAAAACCACTTTGAAATGTCATCTCGTCAGGTTCTCTCTCACAGAGCAGTTTGAAAAAAAGTAGCAGTGCCCTAATTTATGGGTGCTTCTCTTAAAAGCCATCTGCCTCAAGCAAAACAGCTGCCAGTGATGCAAGCTGGGAAAGTAGCCAGTCTGGCTCACATGCAACTATATACCCAAGAGAGCAATTAATAAGTCACAAAACAGTACCCAATTATGCAAGCATTTTTGAATCTTGGGGCTCAGAACAGGGCTGAGAGAGTATAAGACAGTCTGAAGGTACTGTCAGCATTGAACTACCATGTGTGGATACTGCAGCACCACTTTATATCTTTCCTTCTTGTCAACTTCTACACAAGATAAAGTGGGAAATTACATTTCACCTAAAAGATAGCCAGCTTTTTTAAAAACATGGAACCAAAAGACAATATTTAAATTGCAGGAAGACATCTTAAATAATTGCTTACTGCCCAAGACTCATTCAATGCTACCTTTCATTCAAAAAGCACAGGGTACTTATTCAAGAAAAGAGAGTCAATAATTAATTTGCACAAGTGATATTATTATACCCTACTTATGTGAAGGAATTAAAACTAACATTATTTCTATTGTCTTCTTTCAAATATTATTATCTGAGTTTCATATATTTTGCTCTTAAAGATATATAATAATTTAAGAATGTAACAAAGAAACTCTCCAGCCATGAACTGAAAAGCAGGCAGGGTTATTTTTTTGGCAAGCAAGACTTAAGCTGAGCACATCTGAGTAAGTTTTGACAGTTGTATCATATCAAATTAATTTTTTCAATGCTCTTTTGTGTACAGAAAGTTTTCACTAATTGTCAAAATACATGGTCTTCTCTTCACTGGGAAAAAAGACTATTTTAGAGCTAAAACCATTAGTCCACACTTTGTATTTTGACAGATTAACTGGCAGAACTGTGTATTAGGAGACTATCTCTAGGTTTATAAAGAGAACATACAGTAATTCACATGCATAATAGAAAAATCAAAACAGAAGAATTATTAAACATGCAAATATGCCTTATTCGGTGGTGGTTTTCTGTTTTATTTCCTAACATAGCAGGAATACTTGTTTGCCAGAATATTATTACACCTCCAGGCCCCATGCCTGGCTCCATGCCTGGAGGGGTTCAAGGCCAGGCTGGATGAGGCTTTGAGCAACCCGGGCTAGTGGGAGGTGTCCCTGCCCATGGCAAGGGGTTGGAACTCGATGATCTTTAAGGTCCTTTCCAACCCAAACCATTCTATGATTCTATGTTCCTATCAACAGCTTGGCAATTGTCACTACAGTAGAAGATACTCTAAAATGAAGAATAAACTATACTTCTGTTAAAAGCCCCATCCTAACATTACTTCTCCAAATAAGCGTGTAAAAGTTACGTTATGGTGTCAAAACTATAAAAACTGAGGAGATGCTTAAATCAGTCATCTTTCTACCTTCTTACTTTCTCCCTCACCCCCAAAATAGACAAAATTATTCATAAAGCCTAGTAATTTGTTGGTACTTGTAGCAAAAATACAAAAAGGATCCATTATAACTACATTTAATAAAGTAGTATATTAGAAATCATAAGAGCAAAATCGGTTTGGTTAATTTTAATTCCAACAATGTAAACTTCAAAGAGGTACATAACAGTCATACACCTACTCGAACATGCTACTTGGTTCAATAAGAGATGCTTAGAACAGACAAGGAGCAGCTGGAGTAAGACAGAACAATAAAGAAAACTCCACATCTTTCAAAACCACAGGATAAAGGCAGAAGGGAAACTCCTGCTTGATTATCTGGTACCTGCAATGTAGTTAAAGATTTACAGAAAGGAACTCTGCTCCTCATAATTTTAGCAAATCTTTTGAAAAGGGCTTACTATTAAAGTGAGAAAGTCAGAAAAAAAAATCCAATATATATGCCCCAAAGTTCATTTAATGAAATATTATATGGTAAAAAAGCAAAAGGAAACAGTCAAAAAAATACACTAAAAACTTAAACTGAAACCAAAATTGCCATGCACTTACAATGTTTGTGAGGTATTCCCCCTCACAGGTAATTTCTATCAAGTAGTGCTGCTCACACACAGCAGCTTACAATAAAATCCTTAATACCTGCAATCCCAAAATTTATAGGAATGGGGTCATCAGTAAATTAACTACTCTATTTTTTTTTAAAATAATTCAACAGGTTCAAAAGCTAGCAGGCAAGAGGGGACAGATGTACAAGCAAACACAGATAGCACAAACACTGTCTTGCACCTTTCTGCCTGCAAGGCAGAATCATGTAAGCTTCACTTTCTTTGGAAACTGAGCTAAAATACATATTACAACTCCAAGACTATTTACTCAATAAACATACTTCTTCCTCTACATGAATTGTTCTTTCTGCTCTACTAATTTCTAAAAAGTGAAATATAACAGTTTATATCTATCTATTGCATGAACCTAGAATGTCAAAATTGTGAATGACACGATAAAGTCTCAGGTAAGCTCACCAGGAACATTTAAGGGATGTGAAGGAGCTGCAGTCCCTCTCCTGCTACTGCACTGTCTTTCTATTTCCATATTGCACAGAAATGCTGAGGCCATGCAATTACCCCTCAGATTCAGATATGGACAATAGCTATCTCCAACATCAACTATACTACAGTTTTGTTACTTGTAGCATCAAGGTGCACTGTCAATGCTTACAAATGCATTGGTAAGGGAGTACACAAATACTCACTATTAAAACACAAAACGAATGCAACCAATAAATATTTCCAGTGGTATGAAAATATACAGAAAAAAAGCTTGCAGGCTGACTTCTCCATCATTGATTTCTTAATTTTAATTTAAAAATCACAATACCTTCTTCTACCATTCCTCTTGCACTATTTGTTGCATTGATCCAAAATAGCTTTTTAGTAAAATTGTTTGATGGCTTATAGTTATTAGATCCACATGGTTCACACTATGGCTTTCTCATCAATAATGTGGCAATAATATAAACTTTTTTGTCCTCTTGAGTTGCTATTTTTTTTAAGACAACCTGTGTCATCTTTTCCTGAAGAGCTTACATTCCCAAAACATTAAAATCCACTACAAAACTGAGAAACTGCAACAAGAATCACATAAGCACCACCCTTTTTTGGAACTGGCAAACTTTTTTTTTTTTCCACTCAGAGGCAATTTGTGAGTTGCACTTTATAATATTATGATAACAGAGACTACTTAAGTGGACAGATTGACAGATAAGAGAAAACAAAAAATATTTTTTCTTTGAGAAGACACCAGTCTGCACTTGGACAATACTGAAAGCCACTGCCAAGCAGAAACAAGTTCAGAGGTCAAAAACAAGTGCCAGTAGTGCTATCTTGAACAGTAACCACTGTATCCAAAGAATGCTTCTGCTGATGCATTAATATTTCTTCTGTGATGAGGGAAAAATGCAGACTGAACCTCACAGGATTGCCAGATGTCCTGTATAATTAAGATGTTATGTTCTAGTAGTCAAATCCAATGCCTTATGAAAAGCCTATAGGGTATGTTTTTTCCTGTATTTCTGTGGTAACAGTTGTTTTTCCAAACATGCAAAAATCAAGGCTATGGGACATCCAGAAAAAATGGTTATTATGCAGATAAATTGTACTTTCCATGCAGTTAATCTATGTATGCACAGTTTAGTTCTCTGCCATTGTCCCAGATTTTAGCATCTAAACTCTGACAACTGTAAAACACTGCCAAATTTCTAGAAACAAAGAAAGAGTTTGTTTCAGCTCCAGATGTGATTCTGACTAAGGAGCTACTTCTGACCTCCCTCTTCTCTCCGACTGACCTTGGCAAAATACTTGTAAAACAGGACTATTTATATTCATGAGCTGCCTTTTCATAATTGGTTCATTACTGCATCATCAGTCTGTGTAGAAAACGATTACTGGTGGTAAAAGATGCAAATTTGACTCTTTTTTATACTATTAACACGCAAATGCTTGAACCAAATTGTTACAGGCTGGTGGGAAAGGAAAAGAAGTTAAACTGCTGGGAAACCAGCATCCTACATAATGAGTATATAAAATCTGCCATTCAGAACAGCATGTTTGCACCAATGTAGGTAGTGAAAGGTTGGGAGACTGTTTTGGACACACAATTCAGAAAATGCTGGATGCCACTGGAGTATGACAGAGTGCCTGCCACAGCAGTGGAGACAGCTCTCAACTAGACATTCGCTAGACTTTTAACTTTTAGCAATTTTAACCTAGATCTTCAGAATATATGTAAAATGGTGAAATATCTTGAAGAAAAAAACAGCTCCAGAGACTTTCATCATTAGCTTAAAACTGTCCGTCAGCATGTGAAACTATTGGGTCAAATCAAGGGGACAGAAGTATGCTAACTGAACCTGTAGTCAAACCAAAGATAAATGCTGGTATTCCTAATATTAATGTTGTAATAAACTAAATGAACCCATTTAACATTCTTACATCTTCTGTATAAGCCACAGCCCGAATTTCTTTGTAGTACTGTAAAGAAGTGCAAAGTAAATTCTTGGAAGTTATGAATAAAGTAATAAAAATACTAAAATTATTATAATCTTTCAAAGTAATTGATAAATCTGAAGCTCACAATATACATCTCTTTACTCTAGGAAATGTGAATGCTCTGGTTTCTCAACTGGTAGAAAGAGGTTGATAATGCATGACTCAAGATCTGAGCAGTGCTGCAGTTTCACATAGAGCTGAATCTACCCCAGTGAACTGGAACATTTTTCTAACCATTAGGCCCTCTCAGACCATCCATTGGGCAGTATGGTGCAAGTTGCTACTTTTCAGCTGCTCCATCTGAAGCCTCTTACTGTTTTTAAAAAACAAAATACTTCAAGCTTTCACTCCTCAGAGAAAACATACTGGGAATGTATTACTATCCTAGAAATAAAAGCAAATCCATCAGCAATTACAGCAGAACAGCTGATGTATCATAAACTAGCCATAACCGTAGCAACATACCCACCCACATGTCTAAGTGATTATGGGATAAAAGGTTAACTTAGACCCTTTAAGTGAGGAAACAATTCAGTATTTCTGTTCCATGCATTTAGTATGTTCTTTACCGTAAACCTTCCAAAGTGTGAATAGAATACACATTAATTTTCTAATGAGTTTTATATAATGTTACTTTAAAAACCCTTCTCCATCTTCTCCAAGGCAGATGAAAGCATTATGATAAATATTTTAAAATCAGACCAAGACAGAAAGACAATTGAAATAGAAGAGACAAAGATTCTGTGTCATTCAGCTATTACAACCACAAAAATACCCTTTCTCATCACACTTTCAACCCTGAGACAAAACAAGGCATTGCTCTTAAAAAGTCCTATCAACTATAGAATTTACTGCATATCTCTAATTATCTACACTGATTATTTTCTCTGAACACATCCAGACTGTACCTGGAGAAAAGGTAAGTGATTGCTGGAAAAAGGAAAGGCTTTATCATAATTGTGAAGTGAATTGAGGGCTATTAGTATTGTAACATTTCAAGCAAAATTGCAAAGCATAAATGCAGGTTTCTCAAAAACATCACAGTGCTCTACTGTACATAAGACTCCAATATTTGAGTTGAAATAAATGAAAATCTGATACATAGGAATTTATAGTATAATATATATATATTTGTAACAGAGTTGTATACTATATAGGCAGCACTCAGTGTTCTGGACATTAAAAATTTTGTGGCTAATGTTTTAGGATCATAGTACCACTGCCACGAGCTGATGCATTATAAACAATAATTTCAATTCATGACTGATGGAACTTGTTCTATTGCAGAAGAACAATTAATTAGTTGTCACATTCCTTTTTGGTGATGTGTTTAAGTAGTTCGTCATCACTGATTCAACCAAATGGAAAGCATTTTTCAAAATTCAGTGTATAAAATATCTCTGAAATTCTCAGTCTCATAAGGTAGCCTCAAGTTGGATGCAATAAGTAAGTCTAGAAAATATCATGCTAATACGTGTATAAATAGAAAAAGAAACAAACACACTCATTATCAATATACTAAGAAGACCTAGTTTAACCATCTGTAAATCCATTAGAACGAGACAAATTTTGTCCGTCAACAAGGAATACAGCAACTGTGAGTTGCCACACTTGAAAGACAACAGATTGGGTCCACAGAAAGAACACAGCACCCTGCTGCTTTCTTTTTCAGTGCGTGGCCCCATACTTGCTCAATGCTGTTCAAAACAATTCAATTTTTTTTTCCTTTTTACTTCCTCTGGCTTTTGTATAGTGCTTACCAGGATAACACCTGATATTCACAAACATTCTTACAAAAGTAGTTACAAAATGCTGGCAAAATATTGGAGTACTTTACTGATTAGTAACCCCGATTAAAAAAAATAATCTTGCTACATTTGGATGTCTAACAAAGTTTCTTTCACTACTTACATAGATTTTAGGCATTAAAAGTATGGTTGATAGTCTTTGGCTACAGCAAAGCATGGTTACCATTATTGCAAATTAGATTCATAGTCTCAAAAAAAAAATCAAAACACACACATACAATAGTACACTTGGGAAAAGTTAGATCTTAGTGACTCAACAAGGCTCTCACACACACAAAGAAATTTCAATGACAAAGTCAAGAATAAAACTCAGTACTCCAATGCAATGTTCAACTGCCTCAAGCTTAAGCCCATCTCTTCTTTTTTTCTGACCTCTGACTCATTCTTTACATTTATTTGGAGGCACAGACAACTGGGAACTACAATGAGAAACATAACAAAAAATTCTCTTATTCACTGTGCTGCACCACGAATTTCAGGAACTGGGAGGTGGGGGGACAGGAGAAGGGTATGGAATGATATAATTAGAACTTGCAAAACCACAGGCACTTTTCTTTACAGAATAATTTAATGTTTTAATTCCTTCAGAAACACAGCCCATTTTAGCTTTTTTATTGCTACTGCCTTGTTCTCAAGAAGTAAACCAAAAACTCCCAAATTCCATCATATATCATCACACTGATAGAGTAACAAGTCACCACAAGATCTGTCTCATTGGAGCAAGCAATGGTAGAAGTCAAGTTTCAAGAATCAACTTCTTTTACAACACTTAAATTTGACTGAACCCCTCTGAAACATTGCCTGTGAACTTCCAGTATAGGAATTTTCTCCAGGTTCTCCCACAGCAAACATTATCAAAAAGGATCTTTTCCTGCTGTGGCCTTATCTTCGATCACTGACATAAAGGCAACTAATGATGCAGTCGGAGAGCACTGCAACATATCACTAAAGCATATGAGTATTTTCCTCCAAAATTCACAAGATTAAACCACAATGCCAAGTTAAACATCAGTGCATCTTAAGATTTGTATCATGTTAAAAGAATTGTTCAGTTTTCAATTATCTTTAAAGGCATAATCTGATTTAAACACAGAGTTGCTATGACTGTTGTGTTATACAGTGAGAACATATTACAGGCATCTAAAATGCATGTTTCAGAACACTAAACATTTAGTCTGCTCCCATCACCTTTTGAAATGCAGATTTAATGTAAGCTTATCAGCATGTATTAACATAGTAAGCTAAGAGACTCTTCGAGGTACTGGTTAAAGTAATGAGGATCTCTCTAGTTTTTTGCAAGTTTAAATCCCAAAAAAAGAAAGATGAGACACATAAAGTTGTATGACCTATTTTTACAATGACTAAGGAGTTATGAGTAGTAGACAAAGGCACTGAAAAGTTTCTAGTTCATTCATACAACCTAGGAAGAAGTATGTTAGAAAACTCTTTGAGAACTACAAGCTAAAAAGCTTAGGTAGTACTAGCTCAGTAGCCACAGTGGCTGGAGTTCAACATTGACTCAGTACTTAAATATTTGCTTAGCTCCTTTCCCAGGATTCACAGCCTGAGAAGAATTATGTGCTACTGCAAACATACCCTCAGCAGTACCTGAACTAGTTAGCTATGTCTACACAAAATTTTACAACAGGTACATAGTATTCCTGGATAATTCCGTTTGAAAGGAACCTCAAGAGGTCATGGGCTCATGTCAATAGTAGGTGTTTCCTATGACAGAATAAATGCTATCCTGTATCCCCATCTTACCTTTATACCAAAAGGAAGAGCTGCCAGTTTTATTTCCCATGTTGTGATAATCTCCATTTCAAGCTTCATTTCTGCCAAGGTTAGAATTCCAAATATTAACAACCAGTTAAGTTTTTACATCAGGGATAGAATTCCCCTTGCAACTGCTGTAATCCAAAGTGGGATGATAACCATCAGCTGTTCCAACCAGTTTGGGGACAACTGCTGTACAACATGTAAGAGAACCAATTATGTGGCCAAAAAGAATGGGCGGTTTCTGAAATAAGGCAATGAGACAAAGGTACCAAGAGCAGAGAGAAAACAACTGATATTTCACAAAATATGCTATGAATCCACTCTAGGAACAACATTATAGAGGTTGCCTCCAAAAAAAGAACAACTCAAAAGTAAACCACAATATAAAGTCTATGTGTCCAAGTTGCTTCCAAAAACTACATTAGGAATTACCATATTTGAGTTGAAACTAATTCTTTCAGACATCATGCCTAGTTTATCTACAAAGCTTTCCTTTTTTTTGGCAGCCATATGTGAACTGGGCTACAGAAACAAAAAGCATCGCTACTGCTTATATACTAATGTATTTGTGTATTTGCAACTTTGTAAATGCACCTGTATCAGATTGCTGTATAACACATGCTAACCAAAATCAAGCCATATCTGTTGAAGTCTCCTAGCTTTTCTGAAGACACTAGCTTTATACTTGTTTAACTGCATATCTGGAATAAAAGCAAAAGTCAAAAGAAAACTAGGAAGAAATTTACAGAATCAAAGTTCAAACTTATATTTTCATAACCTTTGTACGAACAATGAGCAAACCAACAAAATCTTACTGTTAGTGAATTATCAGTGAAAGATTATTCCATTCCCAGCATCTCATACTAACATCACGTCTTCCCAATTTATTCCATTTCCTTGTTAAAACTTAACTTCCCTATATAAATGATCAAAAGAGTGCTCAAATGTTTCAGAATTTTGAAATTGGGGTTGCCAGCTTAAGATGTATTGAAAACCTATGAAAAAAAGACTAGATGACAAAATAATGCGGCTTTAACATATAATGATACTGCACTGAAAATGGAACTTTTTGAAAAGTAACATTGGACTGTTAAAATAATCCAGCAAATAACTTATCAAAAAGTTACAAAGAACTAGCATGAGTATTTCTTGCAAGTTTGGAGAGAAACGCTTCTCAGTTTGTCTATTACAAATTTACAGAGAATTAGTTTTGGATCAGAGCCCAGTTATAGTTTCACAAACTAATAGAACATACAAGATGGTAGCTAAGAAACCTGAGACAACAATGACTGCTGTAGGTTGTACTGCAATTAGGAAATGTAATAAAAGCCTGTTGCTTTGTCTCAATTTAAGATAATTATGGTTAACCCACAGGTGTTCTTGAAAATTTTATTTTAATATTTTATACCCTTAATTCAAGGAGAGATTACAGTAACTTTAAACTGTTCAGCAAATTACACAAGTTCATTTTTTAAAAAAATCATTATAGAAATTCAATGTATTTTTAATTGTATCCCAGAGCAACAGCTTTTAAAATCTGAAATAGGATTGCAAATTCAATGTATTTTTAATTGTATGCCAGAGCAACAGCTTTTAAAATTTGAAATAGGATTGTTATAAGATCAAGTCATAAACAATGAGTTACTTTTAAAAAATATATTTCATTATTATTTTTACTGTTAACACATGACCTAAAAATGAAAGAATGACCTCTTCTCTGTCTATAAGTCTGTGTTTTGGGTTCTCTGCTGTGGCTGCCTTTTGAAGTCAGTGACAACAGTCTATAAGTCTGTGTTTTGGGTTCTCTGCCTTTTGAAGTCAGTGACAACGAAAGGAAAACTTTTGGAATAATCCATTTATTTACAAAAACATATAAAGTTTGCTCTCCACGAACAAGGGTAAAATGTGCAGAACACATACTTGTAAAAATCCAAACCGTACGTCCAAGATGAAGCCATTTCTCTGTAAGCATGCAAACACAGTTTAGTAATTCCAACAGATCTCACATGACACAGAATCAACAACTTTCCCCTGCAAAAGGAAATGAATGTAATAGCACGGTATAATTTCTCAGTGAGTGGATTTTTCTGCTGTTCATTTGCCTCCAGTTGTTTTCAACAAGAATATCCGCTATCATTGGGCAGAACTTTGAGTGGCATCGTCCTGCAACAAAAAAATCCTAATGGCAGACAGTTATCAACCTCCAGGAAACAGCAAAACTATATATTACTGAAATGTGTTCAGTCTAAGAATATACAAAAGTAACTAACTTTGACATATCAAGCTGGTTTCTAGAATCACCTTAAAATAATTTTTTAAACAAATTAGTTTCTGCCACTGCTAGATGTCATGTATCTTGCTACACTGAACTCATTATTATTGCAAATTCTGCCCAAGAAACTGGTCAGTAGAAACTTAAACTTAATAGACTACTTTTTTACAGCACAAGAACCAGAAGGAATTAAAAAACAAGGACAAACCAGGTCCGAAACAGAAAGAGGCAGTTCTTCACTCACAGGTAGTTAGTAACCTGCCTCATCAAAGGAAATTGTGGATGCAAGAAGTTTAAATAAGTTCAAGGGGAAAGTGGGCAAAGGAGGAAGTGCCCATAAGTTGAAGGGGAGACTGAACAGGCACTTGTAACTAAACAGCTAAATGGCACTAGATAGCCCCCTAGGCCAAAAACAGGTGGAAGTTGGGAGAGTGTGGAAAGGTGGTATGGGGGGTGGGAGGGGAAGAGTATCATGTTATCATATTTTTATCCTAGCAGCAGCCTCTGATTATGGCTACTTTCTTTTCCCACCATGATCTTTAACGCATTTAATTGCACATTAGCCCTTGTAATGGACAGGAAGATGATAAGCAGCAACTTACGATTACTGTTTTTATTAATTTTTCCCTTGGTGTGCTGCTTCTGGAGACACTGCAATAACAGGCAGATGCACAAGATAGATAGAAAAAGCTCTAACCCATCCTTTGGTCCCAAAAAATCTGATTAATATGACATCTTCAAGTCAAGGATGTAAAAGATATTTACCTGATAAGAACAGATGTTCAACTTGACCTTAGACAAAGATCAGAAATTAGAGACAGAATATTAACCCAAATGAACTCTTAATCTGAGACATTTTTATGCTTTTATACTAATGAAACTCACAAGTAACTTCACCGCTTGTTTAAGAACAGTTTACTGAATTAAATGTCATTTCCTAATTCTACCTTTGCTATTGAAAGCTGGAGAGGAGATTCTTACATTAAGAAAATATGCTTAAAGGGAATGAAAACTCAATAAAGACCTAGAAGAAGAAGCAGTAAAGGCAAATGAGTAATAGCACCTGCAGCTACTTAACTTTTATTAACATGAATTAAAACCCACTATGTTCTTCTGAACAATGAAAGTTTACAAGACGTGCTTACTGATGATACCAAACTGGGGGAACCAGACAGTACATGCAGGGGCAGGGCTGCCATACACAGTGAACTAGACAGGCTGGAGGAATGAGTGAACAGGAGTCTTATGAAATTCATCCACAAAGCCCTGCACCGGGGAAGGAAAAGTCCCCCGCAAAGATAGAGGCTGAGAGCTGCTTTTCTGAAAAGGATGAAGGGCTGAACATGAGCCTGCAGTGTGCCCTGGCAGCAAAGGCAGACAACAGTATGCTGGTCTATATTCACAGCAGCACAGCCATCAGCCCAAGGGAAATGACTGCCCCCTCTGCTCAGCTCTTGTGAGACCATACCTAGAACAGTACATTCAGTTTTTGGCTCCCCAATACAAGAAAGGCATTGATAAAACGGAGCCAGCTCAGCAGAGGACCACCAAGATAACTACAGGACTGGAGAACCTACCCTGTGAGGAGAGGCTGGGGGAGCTGGTCTCACCCAGTCTGGAGAAGCGATGGCTTTTGGGGAGGATCTAACAGCAGCCTGCCAGCATCTAATATGAGGCCATCAGGACAACAAAGCCAGGCTGTACCCAGTGGTGTGTAGTGGGAAGATGAGACGCAATGTTGAAACAAGAGAAGTCCAAAATAGACGTAAGGAAAAAAATTCTCACCATGAGGACAGACAAGCAGTGGGACAAGATGAAGCAGAGTACCCAGAGAGGCTGTGCAGTGTCCACCCTTGAAGATTTTCAAGGCCAGACTAGATAGCACAATATAACAGTACAGGAAATATAAAAAGATTGATGTAGAGTTCAAGACCAGTAAGACCATCACAACAGCCACATTCAAAGTGGACCTTATTTAGCTTGACCTTTTCACCTTTATGCTTGCTAATGTCCTCCTATGTCCCACAGGCATTTTCTTTAATTTTAATCTAATTTATATCAATTTGGAGCAATTGTTCTCAGCTTTTATTTAGTTCTGAAAATTGCTGCTTTTATTCTTCAACCTGAAGAAGAGATTCTATGCTTGTCACTTTTCTTCCTGCCTTATTAAAGCATCCAGTACTGCTGCTCTTTATAAACTTTTGAGCTTCACTCTTTATAAACTTTTTAGCTTCACTCTTTAGCCCACCACGACTGCAGTCCCACTGCTATTTCCTTTACTTTCATATAAAGATTTTCATACAAATAGTTTTTTCTACAGGTAATTTTTATTCAGTGTGAGTGCGCTGCAAGTATCATCAAGAACAAAATAAATTCACTGAAGTTATTAAGCCAGCTCCACTCTGTTTGACACAAAAGCATGCAGCAAAGTATTGCAAGAGTATCATTCCAGTTTTTCCAAATGTATAGACCCTGGCCAAAAATCTCTAAGTAAATATGTTTCGCTTGAGCTGGAAATTGTATGCCTGCTTTCATTTCTAATAGTCCTATTTCTAACCTTGAGATCAGGTATGTGAAAGCTCTATGCTAGAACACATAACTCCTTTTAAATTCTCATTCTAACTATGCTACAGAAAAGAAGAAACAAGGCTACCCCTTTAAAGCCACAGCAAAGGGAATATATACCCCTCCTTATCATCTCCTGCAAACTAGATACTGTGGCATATGCAGCAGAAGATACAACCACTAATCAAAATAAAATCCAGAAAAAATAAAGTATGACATTGGAAACAGTATGTACGCTTATTTAAAGCGGCAATCTCTTCGGCCTAATCTAGTTACACACTTTCGTCTTTTCTAAGAGTCTGCCCACAGCAGATAAACACACAAACCTTCTTGTGCTGCACCAACTGACGTCAGCAGTCGCTTAGGAACAGCGTTTGGTGCAAAAGTGGTAGTACCGAAACTATGTTTACAATTGAAAAAGAATGACAGTATGCATGGCTCACCATAGCTTCAGGAAAAGCAATACAAATTTATAAATAAAAACCACAAAAGATCATTTCTAAAACTTCACGGGATTTTCAAATAAAGTTTATCTGCTTAAATACCTTGCAGTGAATACCAAGAGTAATAGATTTATTTTTCTGTATTTTAAGTGGTATAATTTCCACTTCCCCCCCAAAAAACAAAACAAACACAAAACAAACAAACAAAACCAAAACCAACAACCCCAAGTCATCAGTTTTGGAATGAAAGCTTTGAGCTTCTTTCACTTCTGTTTAATCTGTAAACAAAAATTCAAATTCAGTAACAACTTCATTGGGTAACTGTTGACAGGAACAAAGCCCTTTTGTTCCCACAGCAGGAAAACAAAAGACCCCACAAAACAACATGCAGCACTAGAAATAATAATCCCACCGCAGGAAAACAAAAGACCCCACAAAACAACCTGCAGCACTAGAAATAATCATCCCACAACTATTTCAAAATAGTCAGATGTTTAAAAAGTCTAGCATTTAAGACACTTAGAAGTATTCTGCTTTAATACTCAAAATAAATCCATACAAAAATTATTCTGAAGACCCTCAAGAATAAACAACATAAAACTACACAGCTGCAAAGCTGTTTGTGACAGCTTCCCAAATAAACTTAATTTTACAGTTACAGAATTTTTATTTACAAAGAATGTGTGTGAAAACTGTATGTAGAGGTTTATTTATTGGTCCAGGGTAATTTACAAATAAAGCCCAAAGTTTAAGTAGCCTAATACTTTCCATTCTGTAACAAACATATTATCAAGTTTCTAACCACTTGCTACACTTGTGGAAATCTTTCGAAGAAGAAGAAAAAAAATGTGTAGTTTGCACAAGTTCAAAAAAATGTTATTTAAAGTTAGTTGCTAGATTTATGTATTACACCTCTAGTAGGCATTCTCCAGCTCCATGAGCCGTTTTCTCATCAGAGCTGGGCCTAACAGGAAAGCACTGTAATGTTAGACATCGTAACAGAGAGTCTGTTCCTTGTGTGCTCACATTGTTCCTGCTGGCTCTGAGAAAACATGAAGGAAGAAGTTAAAACTAGAATGGCCAAAGAAAGGACACTGCAGAGGATAAAACTGAACAATATGAGTCAATACTACAAAAACTAGAATGTTTATTTTCTTATTCTTTTGACATATTTCCAACACGAAACCTCATGTTCAACAGTCACTCTGAACCCCTGAACTGTAACTAGTTACTCAGACACGAGAAGCTACATATGCATTTATCACAGTTGCCACACACATCTCCAAGCAAAAAAGCTGCATGGAAAGAGAACACAATCTGCCTCTTCCTTTAAGCAAATGCAAGAATGACTATAAACTGGAACATATGCTATATCAAATGGAAGTGATCAAAATCAGGAACATTCCCCCCCTCATGCCACCAAAAGAAACACACCATCCATATGCAAAGTAGAAAAACTATACAAAAGACAGTAAATAGGGATAATTTTCTTTTTTTAAATATTAACTTCCTGACATGCAAACAGTTCATCCGCAAATTCTCTAAAACCAAGACAATGAAAAGGAGCAAGTAACATCAATTTGACCTGAAGCAGATAATGCATGGTTTCTCTCATCTCATAGTATTTTTTTGGTCTGCTACTGGGAGCAGGAGAAAGCTGTTTCTGTGATGCCAATGAACCCCTAAAGAATATTATCTCTGGACAATGTCCAGAAGTAATTTGGGCCTAGAATAGCTATTTGATCCCAAACTGAAACATTCCAACACCAGCCATAGGTCTGAGTAGTTTATCTGGAATTCAGGCAGAGAGATCTGAAGAAAAAATTGGCTCTACTAAACTCAAAGCCTTTTCCATTGCTTCTGTTATAGTTCAGAAATTGCTTCAGCTTGCTTTCTGATTTATATTCCTGTAAATGGACTCTAAGTCAACTTTTCCAGCATTCTGAATTTACTTCCCATCACACCTCCCACCACGACAGCTGAGAACTGAGTTGCCAGTTTTCTAATACCCTTGGGAAACAAAGCATCACTTTTCTGCTGCTGTACCTGGAAACAATCAAGGTGCCAAAGGGAACAATGAGCTGTTCAAACTGCTATCCTTTGAGAATTTTTGAGGGGCTAGAACAGAGTTCAACTGTGCTTCAAGGGACAGCACCAGCAGGAGACTCTGTTCTCCAAGGCTCACTGCTGCTGAATCTCCCATACAGAGACATGCAGAAGCCACCTGGATCATCTGTTAAATATAACTTGTAATAGGAACCAAAGACCCATAAGGAAATGTCCAGTTGTTACCAAAAATGCAGCCAATGCAGCAAGCAGACACTTGCAGAATTCTAGGTAGAATTATGCTCCTACAATGCCAGCTTTGTATCCCATAGAGAGGTAAGGCTTACTGGGAGGCCAGTTTTTTTGTTGTTCTAATAACTGGTCACAGAAATGGCCACATTTTAAGTGAGTGCCTTTTTTCCTTCTTTGCCATCTACTTCATAAATGTTAGCTAGTTAATTTTAAAAAAAATCACCTTGCAGGTGAAATAAAAAACATACAAATAAATAATACAACAAATTATTAACATACAAACCATCTTATCTGCAAAGCGTGAACTTGAATATACAATGAGAAACACACTTCACCCACACATAAGTTACTTTTCTTAGAGGGCAAAAAATGACTTAGAGCATCAGAAAAGACTGTGAGGAAGTAAGTGGGAATCAATGTTAATAAAACTTCAGGCTTTCTGGTCATTCTGAGAAAATAAATTCTATGAAAATTACTCTTTTCCCTGAAAAGCAAGCTTCTTTGCTACATCTTTTTATCTGCTGTCCATTTTACTATTCAGGGCTCCGCAAGAATAGACTGTGACCTATTCTGCTACTTCTGAATAGGTACAACATAAGATAAAATACCAGTGAGACAACTTGCTTTCACATCCCAGTAACAGCAGTGAAGCATGCCTCATGTTAAGTCAAAACCTGTTTGAGCAACTCCTTCAAAGAATGGCCGTTGACTTTCGCACCTAGTAGTCTGTTACAAACAAAAAAGTTACAGTCTACTGCGAGAACAGCTCAAAGCATAAATAAATCAGCCAATAAATGAGACAGCATTTCATTTATCGTGGAGCTGTCATCACTAGACAGCTCGTTTCTGTAACTGGTAAAGACTGAAGAACAGTAATTTAAGTCCTATAACATGACAGGAAATACACCGTCACGTTTCACTACATAGAAGACAATCTTCCCAAAACTTCAATAAAACATCTCAACAAGGAATATCAAAACAGTAAACACGCTTTATCAGAAAAAGGGATAAGTAGCTCTGTGAGGAGCGTGAATGATTAAATCCTTGGAACTTTTATCTTATGACTAGATGACCCAGCAACTTGGAGTTACAAGCTCTAAATGCCCCCTTTTCCTGTATTTACAGTACTCATTCCATCTGTCTTCTGTGGCCTCTTCAGTCTTTTCCATAATGAGGGTGCTAGTAGGCTCTCTTCTCTTGCTGGCTACTGATTTTCACCAAATTTACAGAAAATTTATTATTCAATATTATTATCCTCTGTCAAACTTAACCAAAATAAGCCAATGAATTCAAAGACGCTAGGAATGGATGATCACATTACCAAAAGGTACTTGAAATAAACTTTCTGTGATGTGTGCACACATACACATGTACATGCACATACAGATATTTGTTTACAAAATGTTAAGATCATAATTTAATACAGAGTTATATTTCCAACAAATTAACCTATAGAAGTACACCCAAAAGTCAACATAGCCGCTTTAGAGATGACCTGGGAAACAGACATTTGCGGTAAGGGAACAAAAACTCCTCACCCAGTCCAGCTATTTGGCAGCACGGGACAGTGTCTTTATTAGTATTTAACAGGAAGATAAAAGAGGGGACAGGAAATCATTTCTTAAACACTTTTTGTCTTGTAACATAAACTTTAGGGATATACTTACATAGCTAAAAAATACTTTAGCTTCTTGTAAGGACTATGATTTCAAGAAGTATTGCAAGTTCAGGACTAAAGCTTTAACGATTTAAGTTGGTTTTTAGACAAAACTCAACCTGGAGTTGACAAAAATGAATTGGTTAAGACTAGAAAAAGCTATATAAAAGAATGCTAATTCATTTGCAGAATGGAACAGTTCAATTGATTTACTCTTCAATTAAAAAAAATACATGTCGGTGCTTACAAAAGAAGTTATGTGGAAACTTGTTATTACAAACATCATAAGACTGACTCACGCTATTATGTTTAAACAATATTAACTCTCACTATCACACTTAAACAGCTTTAATTAATTGCCTCAGGACACAGGAAATGAGGTACTACTTTGCAAACTAGAAAATGCAGTTTCTCTGTGTGTATACATCGTTACTAAAAATGACTAGAACTGCTTAAACAAAAGCATACTGTACAGTTCATATAGGTTGTGAAACTAGTCATAATACTAAGCAACATGTCAAAATGCACAATCTGTAATGTAATTTAAGAGGTTTTGGATGGTATTTTTGACATTGAGAATAATATAGCTAATATAAAAATAGTTGTGCAGATGTTTTGAAGTTACAAGATTCATGAATTTACAGGACATTTTACAGTATTTAGACACACTAAAAGTCAATCATTAAATACACAGATCTGAAAATGCGGTGGGAAAATGTATGCTTTGTGGGTGTCAGGCATTCTATTTTTTTCTTTTTATAAAATTTTAGAATTTTGGAACACGTGGATTTGCCTTTTTTTCTTTTAAACTCTGATGTAAATGTTCTAACACTCACCACTAAGTAACCAGCACAGCAGAATGCAGCAATCCCTCAATCAAACAAAAAGAGCAGAGCTACGCAAAGCACTTTCAAGAAGTTATGGAATGAACAAAAAACCCCATTCACATCAGTTCACTAAACAGTATTCATTATAATCTCAATATTCCTAGTTTTCATATTGAAAATTTGAAATATTTTGAATACTTCGTTGAAATTTTCTAACAAAATATTATCTCCCAAAAATATTATCTTTAAGTATTCTGGCAAAATAATAATCCTTTGCTTTATATGTGTTCCAAGAAAACAGAAAGTAAAGCTCTGTTTTACATCATGAAATCTAATAAATACAAATGCATTACAGCTTCTTTAGCATTTTAACATAGCAACAAAAACTGTAATCTTATTGTTGATCAAGCTGTACTAAATACCAATACAATCTAACACTTAAGAGGTTCTGAAATTGCTTCTGTTCGATGCATGTTTCTGACCGACATGTAAAAATGTAATCTTTAATTTTCCTCAACCTGTACAGGACTGTAACAAAGCTAATGAATTAATTAAATCAGCACACCATACGTTTGCATTGAGAACAAAGCCTTTAACATATAAGAAAGATAAGTTTTTGACTGGAGGCCCCCAGATACTGTGGCACTGAAAATAAAACAGGGAAATCTGATTAGAATTGTCTAGTCTGGCCTTGGGTTATATCCCTGACAGCATCAACCATTTACAGAAAACATTGGCTAAATGTCACAGAATATTCACCTTTTGACAGTTCATCAGCCACAACAAGGAGTTTTGGCAAAACATTTAAGCTCTGTGGGCTACTTCTCCAAATGCTCAACTAATCAAGAAGATAAATGTCAGAATGGAATTCAACATAAAATATCCACCCATGTTCCCCCAGTTTCCTAGGTAGGTTCCACAGTATGCTGCAAATTGTCTCAGCTGTACAGTTAGCAGCATTAGATTTAGCTGTTCTAAAGCCATGGCAAACAGTAGTCACCATACCCCTTTTTCTTGAGATGTTGCAGGGTCATTATCCCTTTTTCCCCCCGTCATTATAGTTGATGACTGCTACAGGCCACTCTTACACTCTTCAGAAGTGCTTGCCAAACTGTCTTAGTCAATTAATAATTCCCCTCAACTGTTTCTTACAATATATTTCTAATACTGTTTTTGGTTGAAAAGTCATTGTACTGTTTTAGCGCATTTATTAAAGATCTTACAGACCACATTCTGGGAATTCCAGGGACAGAGGACCCTGCACATCCTTCATACTTCCCACAGTATTGTCTAGAACAGATTATCTCGTACAATCACTAGCAAATAGATAAAGCCCTAAGAACTGCTAAATCCTTATTTTGACATAATAATTTTTTTAAAAAAGTGTTCTAACTCAGTCTTCTGGCTAGGAATAATTGGTATAGAAGATCAAAAAAGTTATGAAGCAAATTCAGCTTGACATCAGGCTTCACTTACAAATTTTATACTTTCATAGTCTTGTTTCTTCTTTATGTGATTAAAGTTTTTTCTCTAGTTTATTATTTCTTTCACTTCCCTCTCACTTCTCAGTTGGAGCTTAATCTTTGTCAAGCATCTATATAATCAATATTTTTGTTAATGTTTGGTTTTTAAAATGTGAACTTAATCAGGGGCAAACTTCTGCTTTATCTTCCTGAACATTATTTTAAAAAAACGTAATTAGGTGATGAGAAACTGTCCTTGTATTAGGAAAGCACAATGCAAGATCTACTATTTCAGATTTCATAAAGGAGTAGAGCTAACAACTCAAAGCAGCAGGACTGCATATGTTTTCACAAGATCTTCTCTTTGATCACAAACCTCAGCATATGGTAGAAGAAAACTCAAAAAGTTCACAACAGAAACAGATACCTGAAGTTATTTGTGTGTACTCCTCCACAGACATGTGGTTCTCTACTCCCAACCCCTCCTGCAAAAAATTATCATTGTGGCTAATGACTTCTACACTGGTGATTCCACTGGGATAATGGGACAGAACATATAAACACACACCTCTAAAAAATGAACATACCACAGACTAAGAGTTATTATGAAAGGTAGATGCTTGGATTGCACAAACCCATATTATAGAAAATTGTAAACCTGATAGAACTCTGAAGCTGGCAGGAATGAAGTAATAGGATCTGTCTGTCCCATGAAGTTCAGTCTGAGCTTGAACTGTTAACAAGAAGCTGTCATTTTGATCACATTTTCCTTTTTCTCACTATCACACATGTGAATTTTTAGCAACATGAAAATTAATAGCCAATGAGGGTTACTCCAAAGAGCCGGATTGAAGCTTCCTTACTGTAGCAACTTATTTTATCAGAAACTTCAGGTACCCACAAAAGTGAGCAGAAAAATCATCAAAATACCTAAAAGCATCAACAAGGGACATATATACTACCTGAAAAGGTAACACCTTTTCTCCACTGCCATATTACATATTTAGTCCTATAGATGGAAGCATGACAGATTGATGAGAGTCCAAGACTCAAGGTGACTCAAAAAAGTGTTGTTACAGTTTTATATTTTCATTTTACTTCACTCTGAAAATATTCAAGAATTTTCACATAAACACAACAGCGTTAAAGCACTGTTTTAAATGAGTGACAAACACTCAGGTATTAGGAAGAATCTGATTCATGTGTCCTTTACCAGTTTGCTCTGTTCTCACATATGAATGCGGTATGATTCTGCCTGTTACTACACTATTTTTTTTTTTTCAAAAGAACCCTCTGCTCCATTTATTGTAAAATTCTAACTTAGATATCTAAATTGTACCTTGCCATTCAAGGTCTTTGTGAAAATTTCATGTATAATGTAACATGCTGCAAGCGTACTTCATGTATAATGTTATATGTTGCAAACGTGGTACCACATCTGACTTCAACTGCTTAATATCTTACATTTTAAGTACCTGTTCGCCATATTTCACCTATCCAATGTTAAAGGAGCAGAATGCTTCAAGTAGACAAATGCAGAATATACAGTTTACTCAAGAAATAGGAAAAAATATAGAGGTTTTTGGGTGTGAGGGGATGCTATTTTGACTGATTTATTGGAAAGTTCTAACACATCCATTCTTTACACTGCAGAGTCATTAGTTCTCTTAAATCAGCACAACTTAGCATTGCCGCAGTAAAGAAGCAGCCCTGCCCTCCCCAGCCGCTCACTCCCATCCCTGTGTCACTCCCCCTCTCATGCAGCAATAGCATTCATGCAGACACGTGGCAAGGAACTACAAAAAGAACTGATTAGTTTTAACATGGATTAGTTCCCCAGTTTAGTTCACTGCGTAGTCTCATGAATGCTTGTGTCAGCCCAAAAGGGGAAGGTGACAGGGCAGGAATGAGCGGACAAGGATGGCAAGGACCACTCCTTTCAGCAGAAGTGCCATAAAGCCTTCAGGGAATTGGAACATTTGACTAGAGGTGTCCAGATCAGAAAGGATATGTTCAATGGTAAAAAATAAAAATAAAATAAAAATCCCTTTCTTGTGACTATATAAAAAATAATTTAAACTGGACACAGTTCTCAGCATCAGAAAATTATTATGCTCTGACCCCAGAACTCAAAATTTTAATTAGAACTTGCACTGAGATTGTACCTCCCAGCCAAGAAAAGCTGCTGTTGCACCACACATTTTATTTAGTTCCGCTGTTGGTATTATCACGAAAAAAAAGAAAATAAAAGAAAAAAAAAGGCAAAAAAAAACCCAAACCAAAAAACACCAAAATGTGAAGGAACAATGAGGAATGTTGGGGAAAAAAACAATCAGCAAAGTTACTGGACATATACCCATTGAACCCAGTGGTGATCTGATGACACCATAACCTCCTTTTTACTGTACGGAATTGAAGGCATAAAGAAGAATAAGGACAAAATTCACAATTCAAAATTGAAATTTCCAGATTTTGCTTTGTTAACATCTCTATTAGCTGTTTATTAATCATACTGATTTAAATCCCAGTACTCACTGCCTCCAATGGCAAAATTTCATAACTCGCAATTGAGCTAATATGAATACATACCAAATAAAGCACATACCAAGCAGTGGCCACATGCAACAATATGTGTTAGTGAGGCTGAACAAGTGAGTCAAAAAATTTTGAACTACCATGAAAACCAGTTGCTCTTCTCTCTTCCTTTAGAATGGCATCACAGTGCTTTAGCCACCCTCACCCATACACAAAATATCTTTTTTTGGTTTGTTTTTAAAAATAAAATATAATTGAAGAGAATCCCATATGAAGATCCCAGGCCAGGCAGACAGAGACCACTGTTTAGAACACAACCCCAGTGACAAGCTAACTACAGATGACACTGACCTACAGTGTGAAAAATTCCCTAAAACTATGGGCTGCTAGACTGTTAAAGCCAAGTTCATCTATCACAAATGTGCACAAACAAAGACCCTCAATCTTTCTAAGTCTTGTATTCAAGGGTTCAGGGCAGTGGTCATAAGAGTTTGTTTTGGTGGTTTGTTTTGTTCTGTTTGGGATGTTTTTGAGGTGGGGGGTTGGGTAGGGAAGTTTGGTGGTTTGGTTGGTTGGGTTTTTTTTTCTCCAAGAGCTTTGCATATTGACTTCAGATATTAACACAGCTCTAACTGATGATCTGTCAAAACTATTATTTTAACAAGGAAGAAAATGAAGGGGGTTCATATGGAAGAATTTTTCCAAAATAATTTGAAAATCCTAGTATTCAAACACTTAAAATATATTAAATTTTTAAGCTTCACATAAACACAGAAACACAAGTGTGTTCTGTATTAACCTCAACATTTTAGCAAGTTTAGCCTTTAACTAGGTACCATAATACTAGTTAAAATCTAAGTTTGTGTGTTTAACTATGTAACAAAACAAAAAAAAAAAGTAACAACACAGTGACACTCTTGGTTTAACGTGTTGATTGCTGCATGATTTTTCCCTAAAAAAATAACTAGCCATAGCTAGCCATGAACTAACAACATACATCAATTATTAAATCAGTTGCTGTGAATTTGTTCACAGTTTTAAAGTGAAATGGAGAAGACATGACTTTCTGAGATAAAACCCATACTGCTTTCAACACAAACTGGTTTATATTAGCGGCTAGGTAACCACTGGAAATTACTGAATTTTAATCAACACAGGAATAAAGTATTTAGAAAATGAATCCCCTATTTTGGGGCTAAACCTCAGGTAACATTAATTTTGAAAACTATGTTTTAATATGTAACACACAAGAATACTTCAGTATAATTGCTAGAAAAGGTGGTGATATCCGAAACACTGGTGAAACTTGCATAGTACTTAATTTTGGTAAGTAGGGAAGAGCATTTTCATACAGATCAGAAAAAATTTATTGTTCATCTTTCAGAATCAAGCAAAACTACTCTGTTATTTGGAAAAGCAGGCTGGAGAGTTTAAATAATTTTTCAATTTATCTGAAGCAGCACTTTGCAAATTCTCCTGAGCACCATAGCCGCAGTCACACCAGTTTCAGATGAAGCCAGGCTTTTCCTTTGTAACAGTCGAGTTCAGCTTGCAACACTATCAAAAATAAAAGAACTGTAAGCTAATTGCTGGTAAGTATGACGCAAGCGGTTTCCTAGGTAACAGCCCAAGTTGCTGAAGTGCCTGATCCAGCATTTCCTCATCTGTTTGCACTCACACCAGCAGTCTGACAATGTAGTCACTGCATCCTGTTCCACACAGCAGCCAGCGAAACGCACTGAGCTTAACCCTTCACTAACATCTTTACAGTTAACCTATCGTACCCATAAATTAACTTTTACAGCAAGGTTCTGGGCAGGCATTTTTAATTTTAGCACACCTTTGCAGTAGCTGTCTGCACTGCATTTTCTTTTTAATTAAGAAGGAAAACATGAGAAAGAAAACAATCTAAAATAAAAAATATACTTACCAGGTATCTTTTAATTTGCATTTGCACTACTGAAAGTTTGTGCCACAAATTAAGTTTAAAAAAATTAGTCACCTGCAGATTTCACATAAAATATTGAATTACCTTCATCTTCAATTTTAAATAGTTACAGGATTTTCCTGATTTCATACTATACCCAAAGTAAATTAGATACAAACACCAAGAGGATCTATCAAACTATTTCTCATTCACTTCAAATAGATGTATATTCATATATAAGTAGGAAGCATGTTTTAAAAATGTATCACAAACCTGTTACTGTATACACCAAGGAAAACAAAAAACATACTTTGATCTAAAAAAAAGTAGAGAGCATGGATTTCATCAGTGAGCTATCTTTCAGGGGAACTGCAGATTCTAGAGCAAACAACAAAATCGAACACATTATTTAAAAAATGCAAATATTGGCCTTTCTGACAATATATTGCACCAAAAAAATTAATAATTTTACGGTTTATTTTTAAATGTGAATTTGGTCATTTCAGGACATGAATAAACATGAAACAAACAATTTCCAGCACAGAGCTCCTATGTGCTGCCATCAGTGCTTATCTGGTGTAAAACATGACTGTTTTTCTGTACTATGGAATAGTTGGGCAGTACAAAGAAAGCAAAAAGGCAAGATAAAAGTAATATTTTTTGGTTAAAAATTCTGGGCAACACTTCACCAAGGCAAGGTGCACATGAAATTTACTGCTGAAAAGAAGTCTCCCATCTTCACTCACTGATCTACCCAGTGCAATTTTAAGTGGGAAATCCCCTAAAATATTCTGAAATAGACAGATAACAGCTAGCCAGAACAACCTGTCACAGCAACTTCCTGACCACTAAAGAGAACGAGGTATCGAAAACGTGAAGGTGCAGGGAGGAGGGACTTTTCACTGTTGCTGTCACAAAAACTTATTCACTCAGGAGGCCATGCTGCTAGAACTGCTCTAAAAGGAAATCTAAAACAGTCCTGATTTTCCATTAACTGAAGCCTCGTTCTTTCAAATAGATCACAGATTCTCCAGTTTCTTGGGAGGCCTTCTTGCTCAAATCTAGTATCATAACTTATCCATATTCCAAAACACACAATACAAAGTGTTAGGCCAAAAAGCCTAGGGGTACAGACAAACAAGTGGCCTGAAATAAAACTCCGAAGAACAGTGTGTAGGTATGCACTGGCAACTATACTTATCTAGAACATAAGAAAGAAAAAAGGGCTACCATGTTTACATGGTATGATCAATGCTCTAGCTTAGTGAGCAATTAAATACTTGTTAGCACCTCAGTGATGTTCTCTAAATGCAGATGTTTCTGTCAGCATGTTTTCTATTTAGTATAGTTTTCTTCTGCATCATTTCTTAGCATTCCTCTTCTTTCTGATGTTGCAGTACCCACACAGTAGGTAGGAAGACAGAAGAAAAAATAAAGGTTTTCTTCACCAATAGACAATTTTCCTCAATTAAATGGAAAGCCAGCTCAGAAAAAAAAATAAAGGAAGTAGTCTGGTATGTGACTATGGAAATTCCAGAAAGAGATTAAGGCGTTTCAGGGACGAAGAGGCAATGATAGGCAGAAAACCTATGATGACACAAGGCACGTTGAAGAACCCAAATATCCCTGTAGGGGAGGGAAGCAACCAGCACAGACTAGCAAAACCATTGTTGCAGGGTTATGCTGGAATACGAAAGATTCCCACCCCAACTCTATTCAACAATGGATCAAGGAGCCTTGAGAAAAATCATGAGCCACGTGACAGCTTTAGGTTATGGGATTCAAGGTTCAGACAGGTTCTCTAAAACTAAAACATAAAATGGTTGCTGAGGACCTCTTTGATAAAATGAGGTTTTAGATGACTGGATTAGAACCAAGTTGAGGAACATCCGTGTGCAAGCTCTGTTAGAGACCACAAAAAAATACTTATATCTAAATATGAACATAAGCACCAAATGACTTAACCATTTTGGTCATGTAATTGATATATAACAAGACCATTTTGCACAGAAATTTACCCTCTATAAGGGCTTGGAAGTCTATCCAAACACTAACGATTTAGTACTTTTGCAATACTCAGAAATGTTATCTGCCTTATAACAATCTACCAACTACAGAATCCACCACCACAAATACACAATTTTCTCCAACTCTCCCTACTGTTATACTCTGACTGGGACACGAGAAGAAAAATACAGCTCTCTCCACCCAGCTAGATAACCTCCCAAATGACGCTCATGACAAGACAGATACAGGGAACTCATTGTTCTTTTCGACTCTGGCTTTTCTTGGCTTACCCCTTTTCCTGAAATCTGCAGGGGTACCACTGCAGAACATCTCAAAAAGTGAAGCAGAGCTGATGGGAAGAAAAAGACAGACCTAGGACACAGCTGGGAATCTAGCAGACGTGCTGAGCCAAAGTATTACTCAGAAATTGGAAATAAAGTTCAAAATGTCCTTAAAAAAAATGTTCTGCAAAAGTCCAGTTAAAGTTGCTTGCCCTGTGGAGGCAAATAAAGCTCAAGGCACTAGGACAGAAAACACTTCTCTGCTCCTACCGACCCTGTTACAACCCAAACTGTAAGCAGAATGAAACACCTCAATTAAATTTGCATATGAACATCAGTATTATAAAGATCAGGCTAGGCTTTCCTATAGCTCTCAAACATTGCAGCAAGGTACACTGACAAATACAAATCCTCTAATTCTTTCCCTCTGTTTTGAATGGAGAAGTGAGGAGAGGAAGATGTTTAGGGGTTTTTTTTTGAGGCACCTTTCATTCCCTATTATCATTAGTCAGCCAGCTACTCTTGCTACAACTACAGCACTTGAGCCAATACTACTCCTATTTCTCCCTCCTCACTTGTTTACAATAGGAAAGAGTTAGGCAAAACACAAAATGACTAAAGGCTTAGTGTTCTCAAAAAAAAAAAACAACAACAACCACCCAAAAACTAAAAAAATCAACAACCTAGAAAACCTTTGACCTCTCTAACCAGGAAATAAACAAACAGAGGATTGTTTTCAGCTTTGAAACTACCGAAGATATACAGATTCTCTTCGGGAAGCAAAGAGTAAGTTCCTAACTATAAAAGCCTACACAATAAGAGCTCAGATCTTACAAAGAAATTTGCAGCTATGCTTACAAAGAATGAAGCAGGTGAGTAAGCACCTTGCACCTAACTTGCAGAACTAAAACAACAAAATTAAAAAAAAAAAGAACTTTACAATATTGTACAGTATCAATGTAAAGGATAAGGTCTGTATGAGTATGTAAAAAAATAAATGTACGCACCTTTTCAAATGCAGTCTACTTATGATTTTTCAAAAAATGGACATTTACATCGTACTAAAGTAACAGATTGTACAAACACTTTTATGCTGTAAATACAAAGGAACATTGAATTCTTCTATTTTACAAGTTGTATGTTACCAAATGTTCCACACATAATTTTAAACAATAATTTAATTGCTAGGTTTCTAAAAAAGTAAAATGTTTTCAGTCAGAACATTTTTATGTCTTTGCTGAAAGATAATCGTAATTTTGAACTAAATTACATTAGTGATCTTGTAGCATGTAGAAAGAGAAAGAACACACTGGTAGGAAGAGGTGTTAAAATTATAAAATTAAGAACAGATAAGGGCAGAGAAAGAAAAACTACATTTCAAAAAAAGACGAGCAAGCAAGCAATTTAATATTGAACATTCATCTCCTGGTAAATTATTTTTCTTGTACTTTCAAGGCCCAAATAAGTAAAAATAAAGATGCGTCTTCTAAAGGCACAGCAATACTGTTCATCACCAGACAGGTGAAAGGAACATAGCTTTAAGAATGTATTCATGTAAGACGGTTAACACTTGCTAAAGTTATAAATTACATTAAACCTTGTGAATTTTAAACAAGTAAGGCCTATAATCTCAGTCCTTAAACAATGTAAAACATGTTCTTTTCCACTTGAAAGTTTAAGTGCTCTGCTGACTCTAGGGAGCTTCCTACTAGCATGCGTTAAGGCAAGTACAGAAAACTTACAAATCTTTAGCAATGAGATTTTAACAGCAACTAGTCTCATACAAGAAAAATTACATTAGACTAACTACATACCTTTATAGGTCCATTATTAAATGCTGTATTGACCTTTGCAATTAACCCTGAAATGGCATCTCTTTATTATATACAACACAGTTTAAATCTTTCCTGAAGTTGTAAAATATTTTCCTGAACAAGATATCAATTTCATATTTACAGATACATCAGTTTCTCAATGAACCTGTCCTGAAATTTTATTTTTAATGATCTTAATAACCAGTTACACAAATCTCATACACAAGCACAGAGTTTTACTCAGTTTTAAAAAGATTATTTGAAGCTTGGGGTCTTTTAACTAGTTTTGATTTTCAATCTTCATAAAAAATTGTTATCCATCACACACAGACTGAAGTATTAATATTCTTCTTCAGAACATTCTGCAGATGTCCTTGCTACAATGATCATTGCCTCAGAGGGTTTGAAAACAGGCCACCCTTAAAAGCAACAGGCAGCATCTGCCTCTGCCCATCTACTCCCATTTTCTTATTTTCATCTTGACATCATAGAAAATCACTTGCAAACCTATTCTTTTCAAGCTTCTTTAATAATTCTTTGGCATCTAACAAACAGGCTGCCAGTTATGAAAAATAAATTAATTAAAACCAATGACAAAAAAGACTGGTCATTAACAGAAAAGCTGTTCCAAACCATTTGTTCTTAATCAAACTTGTTCAACCAGAAACTCTAAATAGAAAGAAAAATTAGGTTTTCAGTATTACCATGGCATGGAAACATTCTTCTAGGGTAAATAAAAAGTAGCAAGAAACTCCAATACAGATTCTAATTAATGTTTTTCTATAACTATATAAAAATAAGTTGACAGATACTTATAATCAAAAGACTTTCAACTCTGTTTTGCCATAACAGCACAAAGCTGTTACTTACATCATTGTAATCACTTATTTTGACTTTAGATAGACATACATCTCTTTAATCATGGGAAAGATCTTACATAACATTCCTCAGCTTTCTACTATTAAAAAAAAAAAGACTAGAAGAAGCCTAGTTAAACATGTGTGCGTAATCAATTGAAATTCTCTCATTGCAAGTTTCATTTAAAATTTGCTTTGTAAGCATTCTCCAGTGATCCCCAAATGGATACTATGCTGCCCCAGAAATGCAGTCACTTGAAAAAAAAGGACAGAAAGAAGACACATACAGGGTGGACAACACAAGCTTGTCTGTGTTTTCTAGTTAAGATATGACATATACTGCTCTATCCTACGCTAACACCTTAGGAAGAACCAAGCCCCATTATGTGTTTATTTACCCCAGTCTACAAGCAGCAATACACAGTGGGTACGCCTGTGTTTCAGTGCACTTTCATAGGGACAATCCCAATGGGAACAGTATAATCCAGATCTACATTCATCTTTCCCTGAGCAAAATAAAGCTTGCTTCTTGCAGATCCAGCTAGTCAAAAGGAAAACTGTGCTGGTGTGCTTTTACTTCTGCTAGTCTGAGTCAATTCCTTCAGGGCAGTGCCCAAGCAGATGGCATTTCACAGGCACAGCAGGATCTACACTTTTCCAGTCTGCTAATCGCACCTTCAGGTTTCAAAACAAATTTCCCTCCCCTACTACCCACACATGAGACCATAGCTGCTTGTATCTACATAAATTTCAGTTAATTTAAACTGCATTTTATTTCATACTATGTGATGAGGATAATTCTAAGGGAGTGAGAATGTGTAGGATACCATGGAACTGCAAGAGCAGGTATCAAAGAGCCTGTGTGTGCACTTACACATTACAGTGTCTAGGTGGCAAACCAATGAAATGAAGGCTAGTGTGGACGTCCATCAAGAAAATAATCACTTAGGACTTCTCTCAAACACATTGCTTGCTTTTTAAAGTTAGCATCATTAAGCTACATGCATGACACTGAATCTTATTAACTACTAATAATGTCCTACAAATACAGAGATCAATCCCTGCCTCACAGAAAGCTCACCAAAAGTCTGTTCATATCTATCCCTTCCAAGGCTACAAGACCAGCTAAGAGGCCATCCACTTCTGTAAAGCATACACACTGTAAGGTTCTTTGACCAGCATACATCTCTCACACAGAAGATAATGAGATATCTGAGGATTAGTGTTTATCGGTCATCAAATGATGAAAAACAGTAGGTGTATCAGGAATTTATGTGAAAGAATAGAAACTGTTCTGCAGAGCCAAAAGTACCAGAAAAACTCACCAATAACTGTTCTTAAAAAAACCTGTACTTCTTACCCTATATTGGTAACTTGGAGTACCCAGAAATTTAGAATTCCTTTAAGAGAATCTACCAGACAGAAGGAACAAAACTACACTCCTAAAGTGGCAAACAGGTATCGCATAACAGTACTGAAGAAAAAAAAAAAAAAAAAACAAAAAACAACAAACCACCACAGACAATAAGTTATTACTGAATCCGTAATACTGAGAGAGGGGAGATTTAGGTTGGATATTAGGTGAAAATTTTTCACTCAGTGAGTGGTGAGGCACTGGAACAGGTTGCCCAGAGAAGCTGTGGATGCCCCATCCCTGAAGGTGTTCAAGGCCAGGCTGGATGGGGCCCTGGGCAGGCTGCTCTAGTGGTTGGCAACCCTGCCCACAGCAGGGGGGTTTGAAACTAGATGATCTTTAAGGTCCTTTTCAACCCAGGCCATTCTGTGATTAAACCAACTCTAAGAAAAACAAAAATACCTTGAATGCAAGTACAGGCCTTTAATTTTAGGTCCCATTGGAACAAAAATAATGCTAAAGATGTGGACAGTGAGCCTAGTATAAGAAAGCCTTTTTAGCCGTTAGTTTAGCTCCTATCCTTCTGAAAGGGTTTAATCTAATCAAAAATAAAATGTAACATGACCAGTAATTAAGTTTAAAAGAGACACTCTAATACCATAGTGCCTACACAGGGAGTTATAGTTAAGCTGTTATTTCAATAAAATTTATAAAACTTCCCTCTGCAGACCTTAAGTTTCACACACTTTCAGAAGAGTTTATTCTATATTAAGAACTTTGCTGATAAAACTCTACTGACAATAGATAAAAACATTCAGGTGTGACATTGGCTTGCTGTACCATCATCTAACAGCGGTACAGTTCCTCTGCAGTGGGGGAGCAGCACCGGCTGTTTTGGGCATACTGAAAGCACTCACCCCAAATTAAACCCCATGTATATTTCTCAATTACTACTACTAGCATGGATATACCTAACCAACAAACCTATGTCGCTAATTCATCACAAAAAAATTGGAATGTTCCTCATAAGAGGGAAGATCTCAACACCAAATCCAAAGCACCCAAATACAGCTTCACATGGTACTTTTTCTATGGTATCTTTAACAGCTTAAAAATAGTAAGTTATATAAGAAAAATATAATTTTAACATTTCATAAACTTTTATTTATCAAATTATCAACAAATTGAACATTTGCTGCAAATATGAGTTTAACTTGTGAAAGTATTTGGGTTTTCATAAAGGAACACTACGGCTGGCAACTCAGTACTGGGTAAGAAAACTTGTCAGGATTACCATTCAATCAGTCATTTTATTGGAAATATGTCCATTTTTTCCACACCTCCTGTACAATGTGAGGTTAGCCCTGGTAGTCATTAATGTTCTGCATAGCAGCACTGGTTTTCATAAATAATGAACTATCAAACAAATAGAGGGATATAAAAAAATTACTTGGATATCCATGCCCTATTCTGTCCTTCTCCCAGTAAATCTGCACTTGCTTCAAGGAACACGCTACATATAAACGCTATGAAAAAGCAAGGATGGCCCAGTACATCAGAACTTACTCCTGGTCACCAGCTGCCTGTATTTATATGAATTACATCCTTTCCCAAAGCTGTATGATCCATTTTCAAACATAAAACTGCTCTGGAAACTATAATTTTATTCCAGCAGTCATTCGTTGTTATGCCATCTCTAGTTCCTAGAACACTTCATTTTGTCACACTCAACAGTAAGTCCATTCACTTAACTGGTCTTCCTTAAGGACAGATCTCTCTGTCACACTTCCCCTTCCTAAATACCGTCATCTGTCAGTTTACTTGTTACCCTGTGAACTCTAATTTATTAGCGTCCAAGGTTCCTGTCTGTTTGGAAGGCTCTAGTACTTTCTTCCTTCCACTGGATCCTTGAAGTTATTGATCCTTTTTATGCTTCACTAACATTCACCCATATATTACAGTCTGCCCTGACTAGGTCAAGACCTCACTTTTACCTTAAATTTTTGTTCCTGCTTTGAGTTGCAGGGAAGTCCCATTATTTTTTTCCATTAAAATGTATTCTGTTGTGTCATTCTACCTTGCTAAGCACTGTTCTCACTCACTGAAAAAGTGATTTTGAAATTCTACATCTCCTTTCACTCTCCTTTACTCTCAACTTAAACTATTCCACAGTTTTATCCTGGAAAAACGGGTGAGATTTCAACAAAATATTCTACGGCTGTCTCCCACGGTCAGCCCTCCCTTCTCAGTTTTTGCATCAATAACAGAATAGACTACATCTCCCAGTTTCCCTGCCTATCAACCTTACCTTTGCACAGAAGTACAAGATCTACTCTTCTCCATCTTCAACAACCAGTTTCTGAACACCAGACCTTATAGCTATGGTTGGCTTTGTTCACTGATTTTTTTTTTTTAATGATGGTAAGGCTGCATGAATTTTTCATTTTTAAGTATCAGAAAACCAAAACTGAAGGAAAAAACCTTTTTTAAAAATATAACTTTCCTATCAAATGTCAGATAAGGTCCAGGCTTTAAGAGAACTCCCATCCCCCAGTTCTGGTATTTACTCATGACATAAAAGGCACCCTCATGTGGATTCTTAGAATTTAGCTCACACTGCAAACCTGACCGGTGTTGGGGCATATTCCATAGGCTGTCTTCACTTCCCACTCATCTTTTTTCATAAAACTTGCTTGAATTTGATATCTTTGAAACTTCTAGTATTCAATCAGTTCAGTTGGTCAAGTTCAACTGTTAGGATGGTACTGTCAGGCATATACATGTACACACATGCATTGTGTCAAAAGATGAGTCTTTTCCTCAGGAAAATATACTTGACTCCTTGTAATTCTCTTCCTTTTCATATTTAGTCTCACAGAATATACCATGAACAAACAGCAGTGTGGAGGTTGTCCTCTTTGCCATTCTAGAGTCTCTCCTGGGAACCTTTTCGGTAACCTTTTTCCTCATGTCTACAATTTTCTTTTGTAAGTTTAAAACGTCTTCCTAGTCAAAGCTGAAAGTCAGTACTTTATCCAATTTATCCTCATAGTTTTCCTTGACACAGGCAGTCATGCACTTCTTGGGACGTTCTCTCCCAGCTTTCTCCATTTCTTTCCTACTGGCACTCTGGGCACTCCTTAATACGCTACTCTCACCTTCCTCCAAATTTCTCCAGCATTTCCACAGCAGTTGTCTTTGATTTCCCTCCTTTCTCCTTTTACAGTTGTTTTTTTTTTGTTGGTTTTTTTTTTTTTCCAGGAAACCACACCTGCAGAAACAGCCAACCCCCTTCGCCACACTGACAACAGACATGTTTCCCTACTTTCAGCATACTACTTCTGTTCAGAACATGAACTGCCACCAAGTCTTGGATATCTAAAAACCAGCTTAAGGTAAATTTGGCTAACAGAGTTCTAACAGCACTTGGTCTCCCTAATAGCATTCTTCGTCATTCTCTGTGAACCCCTGTATGGTCCTGGTGGTCACCTGGCCAGAGGACACCATCTTAAAAACTCTGACCTCTCTACAGGCAGACCATGCTCAAATCTTCCTTTCTTTGTGGTATAACACTTCAAGAACGTAAGAAAGAAAAAAAAAAAAAAAAAAGGAAAAAGGATGCAACTCTTACCAAGAGTCTTCTCATTTCACGTTTCATCTACTGCAAAACATTTTGTGAAGGTCAGAGACAGTAACCCTATAATGCTACTTGTCAGAAATATGGTTGCAAAAACAGTTTTCCAAGACTGTTGCTTTTTTACCATGTAATCCTTCTCTTTGTATATTCCTCACACTCTCTCGCATGCCATTGAAATTTATTATATTCACAGCTCAACAAACCCACATTTCTACCTTGATTTTCCCCATAAGACAAACAATAAAAACCCAAGAGATACCAAGATCCTGTCAACAACAGAAACAAATCTTGACACGTGGGTACACTTGTGGTACCAGTCACTGTACTCATAAGGGGAAAAGTTAATATTTCAAAGAGCTAGTTTGTCAAATACATAGCAAGAAGACTTAAGTTTTATGTTATTGTGTGCAATCAGCAGGTAAAGGCTCACATGTTTCTAGGCCACAAACAGTATCTGAATTTAACAACTTTAAGAGACTGTAAAATACATATAACAGACAGCTTCTGCACTAGAAAGTTTATACCCCAAGTTCTTCAGGATAAAGTATAGTTTCACAAACAGGTAACACACAGATATAAATTGTCTAAACAAGTAGGGAATTACATTAATTTCAAGTTACATAAATATTTTAGACTCTCGAATCAAGTCCTGATCTTCTTAAGGTAATGCATCAAAGGCATGAGATGGCTTGTAACAAAACTGGGGAGAGGTGGCAGTCAATCCAACAACATAACCACAAGACAATTCTTCCTGTAATTAACAGAGTGCAACATGAAAGCAGCCTTTATCCATGAAATATCCCAGCCTTCGTACATGTTTGAACCTAGTCAGATAACTAGGAGAAGTATCAGCTCTGTTTGCAGACTGCTTTGGACTCGTATCCTGTATATTTAATTAGGAAGGCCTATACTTTACTCAAGGAAAAATATGAATTTTAGAAATCACATATTCTTTATGGATTCTGAGAAGTTCCTATGTGTGAGTTCCTGCACAGTTACTTGCTCTCATATACATGTTCACCATCATGTTAAAGAAAAAAAATGGTTTACTACAATATTTTTCAGGACACAGAGCGTTTACAAGCATGGCAATACTGACAAGCACCTTTTAGATTCCCAATTCTGGTTTGGTTTTCATGTGGAAAAAAAAAAAAAGTGCTAAATATGCAACCGTCAATGAAGATAAACCCTTTGATACCAGGTATGGTAGGCACAGCGAACAGATTAGCGTCCAATTAAAACATGCAATCTACACAAAATTTGTAATATCAATCAACACTGCAGTCATACTGATAATAAGCAATTCCTCTCTAGGTCCAAGATGAATACTGAAGTAAGAATACAAAAAGCCTGTTTACTGCTAAAATCATATTGATTTCCATGAGCAGAAGTGTTAATATAGTAGAGTTCAAATACGTTGCATTTGCATAATTTTTAGCCTTAATTTTGGTTATATTGCTTACTTATGTGTATTCATATATTTTGATAATGGCATTTAAGTATACTCACATAAAAATTTGAAGATATTCCTCCCACTTCCAACTACATTGCTAGCCATAGGTACTGTAGAAAAGCCACACACAGCATGGGTTTGTAGATTTTGGTGGCTAAAGGAAGCATAGATACTTATAAAAGTTAAGAATAAAGGTAATCTAAATTTATCAACATTCCAGCGTTATAGTTGCTATACCTGTTCCAGGAAAGAAAGCAATAATCTAAATATTTGTCATAAGGATTGCTCAAATTAAAGCATTTATGGGCTCACGCTCCCAGGGCCTCTTTCCACTGCTTCCCCAGAAAACAGTAACAGCTCCATATGATTCCAGCATGCACACACCACTGGCTGTGCATACCTATTTCCCCCCATACACACACTGTCCATGCACACAGACCCGTTAGAATTGTTGGCTTGAGCTTATTAATGAAAAAAAAAAAAACAAACCAGCCAACTCCACATAACTATTTTCTCATGTATTTAACTAGACAGAAAGCTGGGCATCATTTCAGATCAACACGTAACTGAAAACTTAAGGTCAATACTAGCATTCCCTATTTTCCTCAAAGGCTAACCAAAATCTACACAAGAGAAAAAATTTTCACAAAGGGAACAACCAGCCACTGGAATTATCTCCCCAGGGATGTAGTGGATTCCCCAACATCAGACACTTAAGATTCAGCTGGACAGGGTGCTGGGCCATCTCGTCTAGACTGTGCTTTTTGTCAAGAAAGGTTGGACCAGATGATCCTTGAGGTCCCTTCCAACACGGTAGTCTATGATTCGACGACAATTTGACAAATCTGCCTTTTTTGTTCTTACTTACCCCTGCTTGCAGAGGTTCATACAAACCTCTACATACAAGAGGTTCATAAAAATCATACAAAATACGTCTAATAGAATTACAATAGCAACTTAACTCTCATCCATCAAAGTATTCCTGTGTTGTGGACCTGCAGCACATTCCTTGTATCCACTCATCGTCCTAACAATGCTCAAACTCACTCTTAAAGTATTCGTATTGGAAAAGAATCACTGTAATATTTTATGAAGATCTGCAAAAGTGCAATCAGTCCTTAAGGAAAAATCACATAATAAATGCTCTCTGAAAAGCATTAAGTGCATACATTCCTTCTGTTTCAAGGAAGTAATATAAAAACCTTGCAGTGTTTATTCAAATTAAGTCTATGGGCTTACTTCATCTCCTCCCCCACACCCAAACAATTGATGTTTTATCAGCTCTGCAATGTCTGATCTCTCTTCAAGTCAGACAGGAGATCAGAGGATTTAACCTGTGTTATCCTTATAAAAATCACATATAAAATATTGCACAGAACATATATCTATGAATCCCATTTAAACTGTGCTTAATAAAGCACAAATATTTATTGTAAAGTATAATAGACTATTAGGAAAACAACTTCAGATCTCTTTGTTATTTCTGTTCACTTCTGGTGATAACAAAGATATCAAATTCTGGAAGTCTACCAAACAGTTACATTTTATTATGAACACGTATGATTTAAGTACTGCCAATAAATTCTATGTATTTAGTTATGGCTGACATTTATGATGTTACTTAAAGAATAAGAAATGCCTTAACTTGAAATATGCGCATGTCTTTAGGAAGTGAGCCGAATATCACAGGAAGCATTTAGTAACTTGCATGAGAACAAGTATCTTCTATCATCTAGAAAGGTTAATGGAACCACATTTTCTGAGGTTTTTGTACTGCAGACAAAAGTGACAGAAATAGAGAGCATTTTCTATCCAGAAGGGAGCAGAGAACGTAAATTATTATGCAATATTTCCTACATATCTTAACTGTTAGTACAATATTTTAATGTTTCGTTCATAACATGCATTAAATAATTTGAAACTTATTGAACGAGTTATTTCTGGAGCCTGATACAGCATACTTGCATTTTAACCTTTTACGCAAAAAGTTACCGATGTATTAAATCTACTGTGCAAATGCAGTGAAATAAATGCTCGAAAACTACTTCACCGTTTCAGATTCACTTCCTATTTCCTCAGACCTATTTCACAGTCAATCACAAGAAGTGCATTACAGAATGCATGTCAAAGCAAAATCAGAAAATTTCATTTAGCATCCATGAATTTCAGGTACAACAGTAGTAGATGGAGGATTCTGCCGCAACGATCACTTCCCAGAAACTGTTCAGTCGCACGTCTACTAAATGCACTCCCCTTACTCTCCCTCCTATAACGGGCTGATAATCCACTTGCAGCAGCCTCGGGCCAGTTCCACCAGCAACACAACTCGACGCTCCTGGAGTTCACGTGCAAGTTCCCAAATCAAAACAAACTCCCCCCCAACACGGGGGTTTGCGCTACAGAAAACAAGACTCATTGAAAAGTCTTCCGGGAGGTAGAAACCAACAGAGTTCCATTCAAGAAAACTCAGCATTTCGGGCATCCCTCCAGACCCTACTGAACAGCTCTCTCTTCAGTAAAAAGTTTCTTAAATCCCATCAACCCAAACCTAATGTTAACTGACGTGGAGCGAGGAAAAGAGGGTGGGAGGGAGAGAGAGAAACAAGAGACAGTAATCTGCAAGGCAGAGGACAGCTGCCACTCAAACAACGCCAACATTTGATAAATAATATCCTTCAAAACATATTTCTTGAGCACTTGGCAAATCATTTTGTCGATAAAAGGGGAAGAACCAGAAGTGCCGAGCAGCTAAAAAGCTGTGGTTTCTTTCTCTCAAAGTCTGCCAGAAGCAGAGGAGGTGGTGGGCTTCGGAAAAGAAACAATCAAAATAACAAGGTAGCTGATAGCTGAAGATGTTTGGTTTGGGGTTTTGTTTTAATCAATAAGAACTAGTTTTTAATATTTAAGACCGTATGAAAAGCGAGCGAGCCTTCTGTCCTATAGCAAATACATTATTGTGATTCAGCTTCTATACAGACACAAAGGAGTATATTGATTCTGCAGAACCGAGTTGAGAAACCCGCTAAGGGACTAACATTTTCCTCCATTCCTCTAACAGGAGTTGGCCAGTTAGCAGACATCCAGCACAGACATACACGGCAGTTCGCAAAAGCGAGCGGCGCTCATTCCTCAGAAAGTTTCTCCCTCCTGTTTAAGAGAAACCTACCTGCTCTCTGGAAATGCAAGGCAACGAGGGTCTCCTAAACATTTTGCAGCTGCCGTAGTAGCTGGGCGAAGTTTCCCCTAAGGATACGCAGCTAGATCTCCTCCTGGGTCTGATCACAGGAACTTTTTCCTCCACGCTGGGGAGCCGTGGGTGGTGATGATGCTGGTGGTGCGCTCCTCGGCTCGGAGCCGAGAAGATGCCGTGCTCCACGCCACAAAGTGCCAGGAGGCAGCCTGCCACCCCGACCGAGCCGGCCAGCAGCGGTCTGAGGGCT
>NW_010105077.1:0-72450 GCF_000699245.1 Pterocles gutturalis | reverse complement strand
AACCCGGGTCATTCTATGATTCTATGGTTCATTCTAAGGGTAACAAAGCGAAATGGCTGGAAGGGATGTGCTATGAGGAGCAGCTGAGGACTCTGGGTTTGTCTAGTTTGGAGAAAAGGAGGCTGAGGGCTAGTTCATTGCTCTCTGCAGCTTTCTGAGGATGGGAAGTGGAGAGGGCGGTGCTGATCTCTTCTCCCTGGGATCCTGTGATCGGACACATGGGAATGGATCAACGCTGCACCTGGTGAGGTTTAGACTGGACTTTAGGAAACAATTCTTTACTAGGAGGGTGGTCAAGCACTGGAACAGGCTTCCTAGAGAGGTGGTTGGTGCCCCAGGCCTGTCAGTGTCTGAGAGGCATTTGCACAATACCCTTAATAACATGCCGTAAATTTTGCTCAGCTTTGAAGTGGTCAGGCAGTTGGACTAAGACGATCATTGTAGGTCCCTTCCAACTGTTTTTGGCTGGGACAGAGCTAACTTTCTTCATAGTAGCTAGTAGCAGCTGTGTTTTGGACTTGTGCTGAGAAGAAGGCTGATAACATACTGACATTTATAGCTGTTACCAGGACAGTCAAGGACTTTTCAGCTTCTCATGCTTTGCCAGTGTGGGTGCAGGTACAGGAGAAGCCCACAATTACTGGTTTAGGATTAAATTTAAGGTTTAGGATTGAGACTCAAATTGGCCAATGGTATATTCCATATCATAGCGGTCATACCCAGTGTATTATGAGGGTCTGTCCAAAATCTCTCGCTCTCATTCTCTTGGTCGGCTCTCTCATTCTCTCAGACTCTTGTGCTCTTCTCTTTTTTTCTGGGATTGCAGTTTCAGGACTCTGTCTGCTCTGGGATGGTTTGCTGGGAACAGGCTGAGCCTTGATCATCAGGTGGTGAGCAGTTTCACTGTATATCATTCTTTGTTATTTGCATATCTGTATACATTATTATTATTTATTATTATCATCAAATTTATTGGAGTTTAGTTGTTGAAGTTTTCTTAACCCATGAGTCTCTTTTCCCTTTACCTCTTTAGTTATCTACCCCATCCCTGGGAGAAAGGAGGGTGAGCAGGCATCTGTGTGGCTGCCAGTTGGGTCAAACTATGACATTTGTTCTGTTCTGTACTATGCTTTGTTATTTAGTTGTTCTGTGCATGGTTAACACAAGGGGGCAACAGAAATTACAGTAGCAGAGTTTCTGACCCACACAACAGCAGAGTTTCTGACCCACACAATATATTTGTGTGGAAAAAAAGTTATATTATGGAGGTTAGAGATGCTGTGATGCATGTAAATTTTACTGTCAGCTTCCATCCAGATGCTCTGTACTCCTCAGGTTCTTCCATTTGTCGTCATTCTCTTAAATTTTTGTGTGTCTAATGTAACAAGATAAGGAAGAGATTCAATCGGACAACTGAAATCATCTCCTGTATGCATAATCCAGCATATGTTTTGAAACAATTCTTCTCCAGCAATATATTTTGAATACCATGTTCATTTTATGAACATATTTCTTCACAGTTTTGTTATTCATTTGGCTAATATAAAACCAGTGAAAATAAGGACCAGATGCTCAGCTGGAATAAAATTTACACCAGCTGAAGATGTATCCAGAGTTACAAAAACCTCCTATAGTGAAACACAGATGAAAGTGTCAAGCCACAAAATGTTATTTTGTATCGCTCTGAAAACATGCAGAAAAATAAAGATCTGCATGGGTTCAATGTAGAATTATAAATAAAACTTCATTTATTCAAGACGTTTCATGAACAATTTTTCATCTCCTGAGAAATATGAGATGATTTTTACACCTCTAACAAAACCGTAATGGTTTGAGGGTTTGTAACAAAAGTTTTGCCTTTTTTTTTTTTTTTTTTTTTCAGATAATGGTCTGAGATTAATTTCACTGATTCTTATCCACTTCCCCACACTTAGAGTTTAATCTGCATGCAGACACAGAATATACATATATAGATGACATATACATATGACAAATAGTGTTTATTCACACTGCACATCTAAGATCAGATGTGCCCAAAGTATGGAAAAATTTTCAAATTAAATAGCTTAATCACTTTCACATTCTGCAGGTCTATTTTTGGCAATAATACTAGCTTCTGTTTTGCACACGTATTTATATGTTGACAGTCTCTGCTCCTTAAATTGCCAATTGTGTTGCTGATTTTCTTTTCATGGAAATAATCCAGTTCTTTCAGACTCTTTGTATTAGCTTGTTGTCAGGGTTCTTGTTTTCTGTGTTGGGAGGCAATGTCTTCCTTTTTTTTTTTTCCCAGGAGGTGCATTCATCAAGCTGGAGAATGGGCAGATATTACAGAAATTTTTAATTTTTACAATTAAGCCCCACTCCTGCAAAGACTTATCCGTGTTCCTTACTATAAACACGTGATCTGTCCTGCTGAGCCCTGAGGATTAGCATTAAGCACATGTGTAAATCGTATCAGAACCTAAATAGCATTTGCTTTTTTTTTTGTATTTCTGAACGTAAAGGAATTGATCTGGTGATAATTAGACACTAAGCAGTTAGTTTCAAAGTACACAGTTGGTTACAGGAGGATTCATTCTGGGGCAAAGTTCTGAGCTTGGACTTACAAAGTCTGGGTCAAGACCTGTCTCTTCCACAGCCTCATGAAATAGCTTTGAATAAATCACTGAGGTTCAGATACCCAAAGCCCTTCAGCTTCTTAATTCACTGGTTTGAAATTTCTCAGATTTAGGTGTCTTGACATTCTTGCATATGTAGACAAAGAAATATTGCAGCTGATTGCAATAAGGCAGAGTGCTACCCCTTTAAAGAACAAAATTGTAAATGCCTCTATCTATCTATGGTGTTAGAGTGCATGTAGCCATGCCTCAGTTCCTTACGTGTTCAAAAAAAACAACAAAGCTGGATCCAAGCAGATCTTGAGTTTTCCAGAGCAGAGGTCACTCCTTCTACATCTAGAGGTGTTGTCAGAGATGGTCTTTTTACTGGTGGCACTGATTACAGTTTAGTCTAGCCACCAGGTGCTCTGGTCATACAAATTAATAATAAAAATATAGATGAATAATGGTGAAAGCAGTGTTTAGCTACTCTTTAAACATGCTTTCGTAAGTACATAGAAGCTATGCTCTATAGGTTTCTACATTAGTATACATTCAACAGTACTGGGCTAATTACACCATTTGTATTCCAGAGAACTATGGGAGGCTACAGCCAAGTTTCCTGCATTCTCCTTATATGCTTCTTCAGCTGAACATGAGTCAGAGGTGCACTGCTTATCACAATATTATTAGCATAAATTGTTTTAGTAAAGTAGTAAATAATTCATAAGGAAATCTGCAAAATCAAATATGTTTGCCTTCCCCCCCCCGCTTTCATTTTTTAAAAAATATTTGGTTTAAAAATGTGGTAACAGTACATTGTTTTCCACTCCAGCTGACCTGTGTGTTTTTTCTCTTAGTAAAACATTTGAAAACTTGGTGCCATAGTGAATGCAAGGGAAGTGTACAGACAACTGGGCTTCTTAATCTGTTCTTAAAAAGACAGCAGGGCATATTAGATAGAGTGGATCTCAGCTTGCAAGTACCCAGGGCCAGGTCCACAAGGTGTTTAAAGAGCTAATTTCCACTGAAGTTCCATCATGTGCCTGCACGCTGGTTTAGATAGAAACAGTGCTGTGACACTCACACTGCAGTCTCACAAAGTGATGAAAGTCAGGGATCAAATCTCCATTGTAATGGGCACTATACAAATTAAAGAGAGACATTGTTCACCAGAGCATCTACAGTTTTGTCCTGTTCCTTATAGTCTAATTCCTGTTGGTACCTAGAATTCCAGGCAGGCACTCCGCTATGGAATAAACCCCAAAATGTCAATTTAGAAGAGGTCTGGATTGTCTAATGGAAGAATAGTCTCTCTTTAAATTTTAGAGAGTTTCAAAAGGTTACAGTATTTCCAAAGAGTAGCTATGCCTCCAGACCACTGAGTTTGACAACCTAACATATGCCCAGACAGCCTGCAAACCCCACACAGCATGTCATCCTTCTGGGAAGGAAGAGGCAAGTGGGACAAGTGAACCTGAAGCAAGCACAGTGTGAGCAGATGGTGTTAATTCCAAAGTCAACTCATCCACCTAAATTCAGTCCATCTCAGGAGGGATGAACACACAAGATGGTTGTGTGAGTTTGAACTGTCATTTCCTAGAGCTGGTTTGTCCAAAAGAGAATGAATCTTTCAGTTTTCATTTGAAATGTCAAGTTCAACTAAACCAGGGTTAAAGCCTGCCACAACTGAATTCTGGTCAAAGCTAGAAGATGATTTTTTTTTCTGCCAATGAGACAGCCAGTTTCAGATTGACTTTTACGTACCAAATCCTCACAAACAACAGAAACATCAAGAATTTGGGGGGAGAAGGAAACATCAAGTTAACATTTTAAAAGGCTTGTGTTTATATTCCACCTGAGAGGAGAGAAAACTTCTAAATGTTACTAAAGCAAAAATAGATCATGGGAGAGCATTTCTTAACCAAAGAGAATATTTCTATAATTCGGGGGGTTTAAAAGTTGCCAAGGAGGCCAGTAGTCAAGGGATGACTCATGTCCTCTGATTTTAGCAGTTGAAAAGGTAATGCCAGACTAGGCTGGGTGTCCAAGCTCCCATGATGATGAACAGAAGAAAGGAAGTGTCTCCAGAGGCAATCCACCCCACCTGAGACATGACTTTGGCAGGAACCACTCCTCCTCATGGAGTTTTTTTCTCGTTCTGCTGGCTCTGGAAGGGAATCAGAGTACTGTCTTGCTTGAGGACTTAGTTTTTACATGGCTAAAAAAGATCAAGTATGTTTTACCTTCAGTGGAAACTTTACATCCTAATTAATAAACCAGGACTTTTAAAATACAATTTACCTTCTTCTAAGTTTTCAAAGCCTTGTATGTATCTGAACTGAACTTCACAGCTTGAAATCTTTGACAGCTTCTCTTCCATTGTAGGTTTGTACAGCACCAAGCACACTGCTATCAGACAAATAAAAAGAAAAATAAAAATCAATCATGCTTGTATATATAGAAGGCCAATCAATGTAAACACAGGGTTTCTCTAAACAGGAGAAAAGCGGAAGCCAGATGGCATGAAATCATTGATAGCTGTTTCATAAACTTTTCCTGCAATCAAATCTAATTGAAATAACACTAGATTGTAGGCTTTAGCAGGTGGGCAGCACAGACAGCTGTTTCTGCTAGATGATTTCCAAAGAATACATACATAAAACATTTCACAGGGACTGACATACGGGGAAAAAAGGTTAGCCCAGATGGAATGCTCTCTTTCAGGCTTTATTTCACTGACAGATTTCTGAAGACTACCTCTTTAAAAATATGAGCAGAAGTGTTTTTCTGGTATTGTTGAACCAGTTACAGTCATATACAATGTGTGTGAAATAAGGACTGGTGATGCAGTGCCTTCAACACCAAGTAGTATTTCAAGACAAGGCAGAGCAGACAGGTACCTCCTAGTGTCCAGTTTATTGCTTTGCAGTGAGGTAGGATAAACATAACTGAATCACCTCTGAGAGATATTTCTGTTTTATAGAAATTCCCCAAGGAAATATTCCACCAGTTTCCTTGGTAGTTTATTCCAGCTTTCCCTGCACTAATAGATAGGTATTTTCCTAACCTTTAATCCACTTTTTAAAACAATTAAGCTAATGGCCACACATGGTTAAGGAGAGGAAACAGTTATGTCTTCTTCTGTTCTAATCTTTTACATATTGAAGGATTTATCATGTCCTGTCTTCTCCTTCTCTGCTTTTCTGCAGACAGATATCCCATGACAAAACCAACAGAAGTTTCACAGATGAGCTACAAGAACCAGGTGGGTCTTCCCAGAGAGGTCCAGCATTCAAGGCAGGCTTGGCAGGGTTTCCTGCAGCTGACCAGAAAGCTGACTTGGAAGTTTGGGTTGAATTTTACTTTGAACTTTTGTTTGCATTGGAGACTAACATTCAAAAGAAAAGATGGAGAAAGGAAGGAAAAATGGCAAAGACCAACTTATGTGGATCAAATGAGAGTCAGAAATGAGTGAACTGAAACACATGGTGCAAGTCCACGACCTAATGCCTTCTGGCTAGATGAATAGCAAAGCTCCTATTCTTCATGACCTTTAAATAAATATACCTTATATTGATCAACATGGTCTTTTCTATTATATTTATATCAGAATCTGTGTTTTTAACACTTCAGTCTAAAGAATCAGAAGCTCTCACAGTCTCACTAAGAGCAATTCAAAAGTGATGGTATAAGTCAACTCTGGTTTCTCTTCAGATTGTACAAATTTTTTTTTTTTCCTTTTACTAAAGGTTTCCACAGAGAAGAACAATTTATTTATAGCAGCCTTCTAGTACTTAAAGGGGGCTACAGGAGAGACAGGGAGACACTCTTTATCAGGGACTGCAGTGATAGGATGAGGGGTAACAGCTTTAAGCTGAAGGAGGGTAGATTTAGATTAGATATTGGGAAGAAATTTTTACTGTGAGGGTGGTGAGACACTGGAACAGGTTGCCCAGAGAAGCTGTGGATGCCCCATCCCTGGAGGTGTTCAAGGCCAGGCTGGATGAGGCTTTGAGCAACCTGGGCTAGTGGAAGGTGTCCCTGCCCATGGCAGGGGGGTTGGAACTTGATGATCTTTAAGGTCCTTTACAACCCAAACCATTCTATGATTCTAAATTCTATGATTTTATTATTCTAACAACAGAATTATACATAAACTATGCTATTTAATAACTATAATCTCTTGGACTGCAGGAGTCTTTGTGGAGACTTCTTTGAAAATGTTAGTTCTGAGGTTAATGGCAGGCATCCCCCCTCTCTAGTCCCCAGTATATTACAAATATAATATATACTAATAATATATTAGTGAAACCAGGAGTAGAGAAAAGGAGAAAACATTATTATACCACTACACAAAATCCTAGTTTTAAATGCTAGCATGGTTGTGGCCACCCCATTTCAGAAAGAAAAAGGTACAGAAGGGCAGAAAGGAATATCAGGTTTGAAATGGGTTCTATCCAAAGAGATATTAAACAGAGTAGCCCTTTCCAGCACAGAAAAAAACAAGAGTTTGTGGTTTATAAAATGATGAATGGCAAGGAGGAAGGATGGGAATGATGGCTGTTATATCTCGTAAAACAAGAACATGGAGGCACAAATGAAACTATCAGATGGCAGGCTTTACACAAAAAGTACTTCTTCACATAATCCGTAACTTGAAATGCCATTGCCACAGGATGCTTTGGAAGCCAGAATTATAAATAGTTTCAAGAAACATCTAGAGAAACTAATGGGATAAATACCTGTTGTGGGCTGATTAACACAATGGTGTGGGTCAGGAAGCATTGACCCACAGAGGTGGCCCAGGGAGGTGCCAACCTGGGCTTACCCTGCAACCAGCCTCCTTAGGGGCGCTTTTCAGCCACTGTCAGAGACCAGGCATGGTGCCACACAGCCTCTTGCTCCTTCTCTTAAGGTTGCAGATACAGCCTTTGGGTTACTTCAGAAACCAGGTACAGTTCTCAAGCAAAATCCCACTCTCCTCAGAGAGCGAGAAGGAAGAAATTGGCAGCAGCCCCAAGTAGTGGGAGCAACAGTTTGCAAAAGGCACTGAGAATCAGTCCTGGGGTGATATGACTCTGCAAGAAATAAAATAGTGCAAAGCAAATGCTTTCAAAAGCACCCGTCTCAGCTCTGCGACAGAGAAAACAGGAACACTCAGAAAGAATCAGTGAGAAAGATCCAAAGAGGCAGTTGGTTCCCTGCAGGGGAGAAAACAGTGTTTACAAAGATTCAGAACAGTAAATCATCAAAGTGTTCTTCTGAAAATATTTCAAATGTAATGTTCATTCTTACATTTATATGGGAGGCACAATAAAGAGAGAAAAAAGATTCAGCCCTTGCCTTTAAGGGCACTAAAGCAGGTGTAGCATGTCAAGTAAGAACAATAGCAAATCAACAAAGAGGAAAAGAGGAAGGACTGCAGGAGGAGTGGGGGCACAAGGATTATATGTAAATTTATATGGTTGTTTTGGTTTAACAGGAAAGATCTTCATCAGCTTATTGACTTGTTCTCTATCTCTTACCTTAAACTGAAGTAGTTATTTCAGGCTGCTGAAGGGGTCTATTTTGAAGGCTGATTATGGGAAAGGGCTTGTGGGAGGCAAAGGAGTGAAGACAAAAGGAGAGATTAAGGTAAAGAACAATAGATGCAGAAACAGGGGGACCTAGTGCAGATCCTAGCACTGCTTTTAGTAATAGCTGGCTCTCATATAGACCTTTTCAAGCATAGATTTTGAAGTGTTTTAAATTGAAACCTGAATAATTTTCTTCATGTTATAACAGGACAAATGATATGCTCAAGGTCACTCAGCAGAAAAAAATGCACTGTAGCCAGGCAGAGGATTCACAGCCCCTGAACGCTAGTCCATGCTGCCCATGAGCCATGCTGCTTCTCTGTCAGCTTGGACTGTCACCTGTAACACAGAGGTGATGTATTAGAAACTAATTTATCAGTTTCTCTCTCTATAAATGGCGTGCTGAAATACCATATCAGCCCATTTGTAGGGAGACCTGATGTTGGTGGGAACACATACACCAGGCAGGGATTTACTGGGGGAATGAGGAGGGTTTAAGTTCTCTTCTCCTCATTATGAATACCTGACGTAAAATGCTACCCAGACATGTTAACATCATCTCAACTAGACTGGAGACATATTGAGATAGACATGCCTGTTCAGGGCCACAGCCAGGCCACTCTCAAGGCTAGACACACTATCTGCTCAAATAATGGTTTCCAATACACCCCAAGAGGACAGGTGATCCCCAAAGTCCAGTGGTTTACTAGCATGCTTGGATGTAAGGGAGAGCAGAAACTGCCATGCTCATGGATCATCTGAAAAGTGCTCTTTCAGTGTTGGTGGTGTGCCAGCATGTTGATACACGACCTCTTTTTACTATTTGAAACACACGAATTCCCCTGACTCCCAAAGCATACAGAATGGCTCTTGACCTACAACTGTTCATAGACTCACAGAATATCTCAAGTTGAAAGGGACCTACAACTGTTGTTTGAATTATTCCAAGTGTTAGTGTTCTAATTACATGTTAGTTTATATAATGAGCAGAGAAACAGTTAATTGCACATAGCACACTGTAGCACTTCTTTTTTAATTCTTTATCACAGGTGAAGTTTAAGACATCTTTTCAAATAATGATAAAAAATCTGTGATGACAATAGAGATGTAACCAACTAATATTACTGGTCTTTTATATGCCCTCCCAACTAACATGATTATATTATATCTGAAAATGTAACATTTTGAAAGAAGAAATGATGGGTTTATGTGGTTAGACCGTGCACATTTATGGCAATAGTATTACCTTAACTTGTTGCCATGCTACAATAGAATTTCTACTTGCCTGGTTCACTGCAAACCCCACTCAACAGCTGCACTGCAGATGTAGTCACACATGCATCTGCAATTGCTGTCTCCCAACCCTGTCTGGTCTTCCATACCTTAGAAGATGTTCCTGTTTGTTTTTCAGAATGAAATCTTGACTGTATTACATCTACCAACTCAAAATTAGCCCAGTACAATAACAATTTTAACATTTAAATCTTTTTTACTGCTCATGTTAGTCTTATTGTGGAGCAGTTTAGAAAGGATCTTTCTACAAATGTGAAATTTTAACGTCTTGAAAGATTTTGGATTATATTTGCTTTGACGTCTTGAACTAGTGGTAGGAATTTACTCTGCTGAGCTAATTATCACATGAAATTGTTTTGATCAACTGCATATCATTGTCATCATCATGATTCACTGAGAATCAGAAAACAAGTGGCTGTAACACCATACTGCAGACACGAAAGGCACAAACCGTAGTACACCTATTGTATGGAGCAACAATTATTTTCCTTCTTTGTGCTTATCAAAAGGTAACTCTAATGTGTTGGCTAATGAATTCCACCCCAGCTGTGTGTGATCTTATATTTACACGGTTCAGACTCCACATCACCTAATCAAATGGTTTCTTCAGTTCAGTTTTACAATTATTCACACCTTAACTCACTGAAGTATTCACCTAAAATGGGGTTTGTTCAGTGACCAGTGGAACCATCTTCACTTGCCTAAATGGATGGCTGAATATATACAGGATCATTCAAGTACTTACTATTAGGCAGATTCAGGCACTAGTTTGATGAATAAAGATCATACTGTGGAACCAATTGGTGTATTTGGAATTAATGTATTGATTTCTGCTAGAAATTATTATTTAACATATAGCATCAGTAGCACAAGACCATATTTCAGCACAAGCAACGAATAATCTAAAAGGAAAGACATTCAATGAATCAACTCCCTAGAGCTAATAGACAGTACACTGTGCTGTATATGCATATTTACAGTCAATAACTATTTTTTCTTTAAAATCCATGGATTATCGTATCCTTCTTTTTTTAATGTTTTGTTTCTAGCAAAAGCTCTCTCTGCAAGAAAACACAGGAATAATGCGTATCCCTGCATCAGCCATTTAGTTGTTAACAAACAGAGATAATGGCCATTGGAAATGTAAAAGCTAGACTACTTGGCTGCTCTGACAAATGAAATCCAGGAGTAATGAGTCACACTAGATGTGATCCTTTAAAAAGAAACATTGGCAAACTCTCAGATTTTAAAATAACTTTGCTGAGATCAAGTGGAGCTGTCTTCAGCCATGATGAAAAAGCTAAAAATGAGTATCTGACTGTGCAGATAATTCCAGCAGCCTGGCAGCATTCACTTGTGAAGCAGCCTAGCCTGATAAGATGCTCGTACTGATGGTAATGTGAACTGGACGGTGTGGATACATATTGCATAATCACTGCGTACATGGCACCTTCATTCATATACTGCCATCTGTGGTTATCAGTTTAGAGAGATGATAAGAGCGTGCCTGCGAGCCAGCGTCTGCTCAGGGTTTTGTTTTGCTCTGCATTGCTAGGCAGGCTGCAGTGTGCTCACTTTCCTGAGCAAGAAAGGACGAGCACATCTTCCCCCTCAATTTTAGCTGCACCATCTCATCAGTCAAAGGGAAGAATGCAAGTATGCCAACCATCAGTAATGGCTGAAGGTGGATCTTCTTGAGAATATGCAAAATATGTAGGTCTGAAGCTGGTTTTGCAAGATTTATTAATATAAATATTAACTCAAAAATCACCTATGTGATTTGGCTTTTTGTGGCAATGTGCTGTTTGCATCCCTTAGTTAGAAGTAAAGGCAAGATTTTCATTGAGCTTTGCATGTTTGCTCCATCTGAATGTGAAACAAACCCATCCATTGCCGCCCAGTTTTTGAAAACAAACTTTTATCTCGTGCTGTTGCTGAAGGAAATGCTATTTTTCATTTCTCTGCACCTCATGACAGCTTATCTCCAAGTTGTTTATGACTCAGATACATCTAAATAAATATTAGAATAATATAATATTTCTCATCTGTCTGCAAAAATAGCGCATGCAGAAGTTCACTGTCAGAGAAAGGCCTGCTTAACTTTCTGGTTCAGCAAGCAAATCTCAAAGAAACAAAGTTCAGGGCTATAGGAAAAAAGCCTACCTGTCATACCATATATCTTTTAGGCTTTGAGGAACCACACGTTAATCAGTAGAAGCAAGGCAGTGAGCAGAAACAAACAAGGTGAAAAATCCCAGACACATTCCAGTTTTGTCACAGTGGATTTCTTGCAGACATCTGTTCAGGCAGACTTTCTTTTGACTCCTAACCAAATGATCATTGCTAGATGAAATCAAAGTTTGCACTTCAATGCTCTGCTTCACCAGTGTACAATGCAAAACACTAACACAACTGACTCAAATAATTTTATTAGGCAGCAGAGAATTTTTTAAATGCTTAAATTAGAATTGCAGCTGTTCATACTTTTTCAGTATTATATGACTTTTTTTTTTTTTTGTAACAGTGAAGAAATTCTAGGCATACAATAGTGCTGGGCAGTGTTCTGTAAAATATTGGTATTTTAGATACGTCACACTACAGAAATGGATTTGGGAAACACAGAAACGAATGATGTATAAAATGCAAAGCAGAAATGTCACTGATCACTGATATAACTATTATATTCAGGAGCAGGCAAAAATTCAGTTTTACTGTCAGGCAAGTTTGCAATACTTCCATTTTGTCTAGGCTACTTGTGCTTTCTCAGCAGAAAATTCACATTAAATAACATTAAGCAGAGAAGAAGAGACTACACAATAGTGGAGTCTGTGTAAAGGTTTTATCACCTGAAAATTGGGTTGCCTGAGTTATTAGTTTGTTGGCATATGGTAGATATTTCAAAGGGAAACAATAGAAGGCATAAATAGTATTCTTGAAATATTCTTGCATTGTTTCTTTGTATATATTTCTCTAGACTACTTTGTTATTATGGAACTAAATGCACTGATTACAAGGGAAGAAACACTTAATAATCAATGCATTAACCTCTGGATGTTGTCCATAAAGGATCTGATTCAACCCTGCTAAAACCAATAGGAACCTCTCCTTTGATTTAATAGATTTTTAGATTTTGCCTAATTCATAAGAAATATTTTTAAAATTTAATAGTTTTGGACACAACTGGAAAGAATTATCTGCATCCTTTTGTAAAGCCAGGAACGACCCCACTGCATGGTATAAAGATAACAGTATGATCACCAGATATCAGAGTGAACATTTTAATGTCAGATCAAGAATGAATATCCCCTATCCCTCTACTTGAGACGTTACCTGTTAACCTCAGGGGGAAGAAGGGAGAGAGAACACATTTCCATAATGAGTGTTCTTTTCTCCTTGTGTCTTTGCTGGATACAGATGCCTTCTGGTAACTGTTTGAACTGTTGGAACGAGAGAAACATCCCCCAGGGAAACCAATAAGCAGACTGATAGCAGAGTGAAGGTGAAATGGCCAAAAGTGCAAATTTATTAAAAGTACATGCAGTTTTTCACATGACTTCATAATTTATCAGGAAAAAAATGGATAATACCATCCTGTGATATGTCAAGCACATGTCGAATGAGATAGTTCTTTTGTTCTGGTTGACAGCTTGGTGGAAATGGTGATAGATCATTGTGTCTTAAGCACAGAAAAATTAAAAATCAAGTGTAGAGCTATCTCAGCTAGTGGATTACACACATGATGAAATATGAAGACAAACCTGGAATTACAGGAAATAAGAACAGAAAATAACTGGAGGAGTCATCCAATCATTCCTCTACTTTGAGACTGGATGAGATATTCTTATGCCATTCCTGATAGACCTTTGCCCAAACCACTCTGAAAAATTTCTCAAGTGAGGTTTCCAATAGTGTCCCAGATCTCTCTGCTCCAGTGCTTCATTATCTTTCTTGCTTGATTTTCCTTATGTCCAACCTGTATTTGCCCTGCTGTAATCTAAGAGCACTTGTTTTCATTCAAATGGCAGACAAAGAGAAGAGCTCCTTCCCTGCCTCATCTTAGCTGTCTGCCTCTTAAACTTGCAGTCTTTAGAACAAAAATATCCAACACCTTCATTTTTCTCCAGATGTCCTTTCTTAATCTTCATCATTCTCATTGCTGTCCTTTGGTCTCCAGCTAATCTACATATTTCTGGTGCTCCATCACCCAAGCTGGCCACAGGACACATGCTGAAGACACAATCTCACTTAGAGCTCCTGTTACAACAGAAGAGCCACTTCATGAGAATACATGTGTTTGTCTTTTTTTGCAGACAATGGTATTTTTTTCGCGACTCATTTTAAGCCCCAGTTCCTTTCTGCAGATTTGCTGCATTCCTCTCCAGCTTTTGTGTGGTTTACTATTCCTGCAGAAAGGCAGAGCTTTGCATTTTTTTTAGCTTATTGAACTACATTTTATTTTTCCAGACTATTGCTCTAATTTATCAACACTGTTGTAATTCTAATCCTGTCTTGTCATACATATATTGCCCAGCTGGTGCTCTCTGTGAACTTAATGTATGTGTTCTGCATCTTGTCTTGAAAAGCACAAATGGAAGCATTGCATAGTGTTCAGGATAATTCCTGTAAACACCCACTCAATCCATCCCTCTAATTTAATCAGGAATTAGTGACACCTACTCTTTTAACACACTTCTCTCCAATGAGTGATGCACCCACCTAATAATTCTTCTCATCTAGGCTTACACATGAGAGTCCAGAGGTGTACAGAAGCCAAGATATGACATCTGCCAATTTTATTCTGATCAACAAAGACTGTTATCCTGTCATTGTACAATCATGGCAATCCAGGAGAAAGAGGCAGCACAGCAAGGCCTTCTGTTATCTAAGTCCAGGGTGCATTCCACTGTAAATATACTTTCAGAATAATCGTAGACACTGAGTTATATTGTCTTCCCTCATCAACAGACACACTTTATGCTTATCAAACCAGAGGATGTGCCTTTTTAACACCTCTTGGGATGGAAAACTCTTAGAAGATCACACATTGGTCTGGAAGACCATAATCTAAACAAAGTGATGAACCAATGCTAGTTTTAATACAACACACTCCTGGTACAGTTTAGCTCTATAAAAGTGGTGTTAGGTGGCCAAAGCAGGGGTATGAAGAATTCCCTGGAAAATACTCTCTCTATGATGCTTGCCTCAGTATAGTCCAGTGTCAACAACAGTCAAAACTCCTCTGAGTGTTAGGCACAGGACAGTAAGGGATGTGAAATATTGAGACTTCATATAAACAGGCAAGCTAAAGGAGTGTAGATTTTGTTAACTGTATCATTTTCCAAATTAACAAGCAAAAATCAATAGCTGGTTGCAAGCTTATGAGGGGAAACCATGGTGGCCAGAAAAGAATAATGCTTTAGAATTTTGCATTTCACTCAGATGGGTGAAGGTCCAAGCGGCTAAGACATTGCTGTAGTTTGGAAGTTCTAGCCAAAGCTCCTCTAGACCTCTTGAAAAATGGTCAGAAATTCTAATGAATAGATATGTGGATTGATTTTTTTGGACAAGCATTCTTCCGTCATGGTAAAAGCAACAGAAAGAACATTGGTACTTTTGATACCCGTCTTAATAGCTGGTGGTGAAAGAAAAATATTGTTTAAACCATTTCAGAACCTGAAAGAAGTTTGACTTCAGCGTAAGGTCCAAAACTGCAAAGGTTAAACAAGAGCCTGTGCAAGAGGCCCATTTCATTTTGATGTCATGAAGTGCTACTGTCCCACTCAGTGATGCAAAACTGGAACTAGGTGAATTGTAAATCTTTGCCCACAAGCAGTGGATCCATGCAAGAAAAACAAACAAATCTCTTGAAGGAGGACTGAGAGGGCAAAGAAACATGCATGAGTTTGGGAATAATAAACTAGCACTCACTGATGAGAAAAGTACAGTAGGAGGACACCTTATCAGTAGGTGTACTCTCAAGTCTAGCAGTGTCTACAGTGGAGAGCTCTGAGTTTTCCCTTTGTTGCCTGTCACTTGTTGGAGCAGTTACACTTAAAATGTCTTTTGGAAAATCCTACCCAAAACCAACCATTTGTGACAGCAGCCCCTATGGGTTTTTTTTTGAAGCTGGGTCCTTGAGGATCTTAAAAATATCTTGGAGTCTTTCAGGATACCTGCGTATGCGGAAACATTTGTAGTGATCCCTTTCCTGTACCCCAGCAACAGCAATCTGAAATGAAGGTGAGATGAACCACATTTTTAGGGGGTGTCCTAAAAGCAATGGATGCTCTACCTCTGTCCTTGACCAAGCGTCTAGAGCTCTGGTGACAGGTCAGTAGATTTTTACTGGTGTCCCTCCACAATCTCCTTGGCCACTTCAGCTTGAGTTGTTGTAGGTCCCCAAAGCCGCCTCTGTGTCACTTTATCTCTGCTCACCATTTGCAGGGAATTTGATCTGCTCCTAATCTCAGCAAGATGTCACCAGTGTTTCCCACCTTTCACAGAAACATAAGAACAAAGCCTGTTCAGTGGGATATATTCAGAGATGTGTGAAACTCCCTGTTCCACCCAGGCCTTTCCACAAACACAGGCTGACATGTTGCCCAAGGGAGCCTCTTCCTCTGAGGTATTTACAATATTTTCTCTTAATTTATTACCAAGCAGGGACAATGTCATGTAATTAAGTAAAATTTTTGGGTCACAAATCATAAGGAAAAGAAAAAAGTGTCTCTGGACTTCCTGACATATAACTACTTCAAGAGAATAGAGATAAACAGAAATATGGAAATATTTTAAATATATTTGCAGTCATCTGTAACATTGCATCCATACAGCAGATACAAATCATCCCAGGCTTCAGAAAAGCTTACTGTTTTCTCTTAAGTCTTACGCTTGACTCTTCTCACTTGTTCAGTACTTGTAATTAAAACTTTTTTCCTCAGTCCTTTCCCAAATTATTTCCCACTCTCCTGAACTGAAAATAGTGCCAAAAAGTCATAACATTTAGAGTTTGTCCATCCTATTTCATCAACACATTTTTGGATGAAATTTCAATTACTTTTCTTTTTTTTTTTCTTTTTTTTTTTTTTTTTTTTTTTTTCTTTCATGGGAAGTGCCTGTTGCCCAGAGAAAATGCTGACATTTCTCAGAACAGAAAGCCTGGGAATGAAGATACTTTGATTTAGGGGAGCTACTATGTTCACAGACTTTCCTCATATACCCTGTTCTTTTATAGAAGCCAGGTAGTTTAGCTAAACACAAGATCCCCTGTGAAGCAGTTGCTGTCTTTGAAGGTACAACCCATGTCTCCATAGCTGAGGGGTCCACCATACACTCTGGGACACTGGAGGATGATCCTACACGAGAACCCTGTCAGTGGAGCAGAAGGGACGAGTGAAGCAATTCAGTTACAATGCAAAACCAATACCACACTGTAATTTCACCGTCAAATATTCAGTTCTTTTTACTTATTTATTTTTTTCCCAGGCAAAGATCTTACTTTTCCAAAGAAAATGTCAACAGTGAAAATGACGTAGAAAAGACCCTCCACTTTCTGATGAGACTAACGGTAATTACGACAGTCACCCAGGTACCGCGGAGGCCCTAAAGAAAATAAATCGTGTCCCTCCTTCTCGCTCTTGAGTTATTTTAGATAACTAACCTTATGCTTGTACAAGTAAGGATGGTGGAGCAGAAGTTGCACTAGTTGAAAGTAGGTTCACATGCCACTGTCAGTGCTGTTCTACCTTTTGTTGGTGGTAAACGCATCCTTGACTTTTCTTAATGTTACTCTATGGGAGAGAATATATGGAAGTCAGCAATTGGACTGTCATTGCTGATTATTGTACCACCAGCGTGGCATCTCTGAATAGATATATTAAATATCTTCTCTTTTTTTCCCCAGGGTAATATAGCTGAAAACAACCTTTCATATATCAGCTGTTGACTCTTGTGGGAATATGGCACACAGTGGTAGATTTTAGCATTCAGTATGCTGAGCTGCAAAGTGAATTTATGCTGGTGGATTTATACTGTGAAGATTCAAAGAAGTGAGACATTACTCACTCTTAGTTTGGGCTGCTAATATTAGACTATTATTCAAAAAAGGGAAAAACATATGTCTAAGCTGGTGTACCATGACAGATTAGAAGGCAGGGAGCGTGTTTGGGAGTGCTTGTTATTTTTCCTTTCAGACAGTTTCAAAGTCTTTGTACTTAGTTGTAAGAATCACAATCAAACTTTACTTCTCTCGATTCTTTCCCAAATGATTCTTCTCTGCAGAAATACAAGATACTTTTTTCAGTTTTGTTTTGGACTGACAAGTTCTTTTTGCTCTTGACAACTGATGACACATATACTAACAACAACAAATCTCTAAAACAATTCTCCCATGCTCACTGTTTTGATGACCAACCCTTGAGGAATACAGGAGAAGAATCAAGAATACAAAGTGGTTTGGCAACATCACAGCAACACTGGATCCCTTTGCTTCTGAGCCTGTTTAACAATGTGCCCCTTGTGGGGGTTACAACAGGCCCAACGATACCAGGACAGAGTCTCTCCAGACCTAATACTTAATTTACACAAGATGTCTGGTCTGCATGGACCTTGGAAAACAGAGGTATCACAGAAAGGGACACTTTGACGACAGTGTCCCTTTGGGGGAACAAAAGGAACACGAACAATTCTAGCTATGATCTGGGGAATCCTACTGAGAGAAAACAGTGAAAAATAAGTAATAAGTCCTCTTGTGCCCAGAGTTCTTTTTCATACATATTTAAAGTGTTATTTATGTCTCCATCCTCTCTGACTGCTGTATTTATTTGCACTGGGTCTTTCAGCTGGCACTGTTTGCTATCTTGCTTAAGGTTATATCAACAGTCTGAAAGAGAAATACATGCCAGTAAGTGTCAATGCCCCTTCTTGGCAACATATTCAGGTTTCCTTAGGATCAAGTCATCCCTCAAACTTTAATTGCTATTATTTCAGGCAAAGTTTAAAGAGATCTGCCATTGCACTAAAAAAGGCTCTAACACAGAACCAAATTACATAGCCAGAAATGTTGTTGAAAGCAGAAATTTAAGTGTTATACTCTGGGGTATATCTTCCTTGTTAAAGATGGAGAACATCCAAACTGAGGATTCTTCTTTTGGGTGAAAAAGGATTGTAGACCTTTTGATTAAAAATTCAGCACACCTTACCTTTCCAGTCTGTAGCCTGTTAGGAGTTCTCAATAGCATAGTCCAAAGGGCGAATGCCTGGTCTAAATTTAGATCTCCTCACAGACACCGTTGGAAACATTACTGACAAAAAAATCCCATATGAAGGGGATGAAAGAGAAGGTGCATCCTGTCTAGCAGCTGTTTGGTATCACAGAAAACCCTACTGGCTTATACAGACAAAAGTAGTACAAGACATGATGTAGAATACTGTAGGCATAAAAACTTATTCAAATTTATTTTTGATGGATAACCCAGGATGCAAACAAGGATTCATGTTTGCAATGACTTTTGAAATATCACTGATGCAGATAAATAATAATAAGTGAAATGTTAAAAAAAAAAGTAGTTAAGAAAAACTTGTTTTCCTGACATCTGTTGCTTCCCACATTAAAGATGTTTTTAAAGATTTGAATGGTTTTCATGGTGCCTTTTACAAGAGCCAAGACAAACTATTATGCAACCCTGGTTAAAATCCTCTGCTTCCCAGGTAACTCAAATTGCTCATGAACATAAATCAAAAAGGTTTGCTGCAAATATACAATTGCCAACTGATATTATAAGTTTTATTTCACGATGGGTCTGTGGCCTTAGAGTTTTTTTAAGTGCCAAATAAATAGTTTAAAGAACGGTGGCTCTGTCGCTTTATATTAAATATCTGCAACAGGTTTAGCAGATGAAACTCATGGGATTATCCAGCTTTACGAACCCTGCTGAGTAAGCTGAACGAGAAGAGAGCTTTGTTTCTGATGGAAGAGGTGCCACCGTGGTCTGGCAAATCAAACACATTAGGATTTACGTTCCTGCCTCTAAGCTAAACGGTCACTTGCTGCACTACATAAACAGCAAGGAAAAGACTCTTTTGGCAGATGCCCTGACCTGCATGGGTGGAAGCCTACATAAAAGCTTCTGAGAAAGGCCCGATTAAAGCTGATCACAGAGAAATTTTCCCTTGGAGACTGCTGGTGTCAGCAGTTTTTGGATAACCTCTGTCATATTAGTGGCATTTGTTTTGTATTAGTAATTTACACAGTTTAAAGATGCTAGCACAATGACAGTGGCTAATATTTTGCATCTGATATCTCTATCCCACAACAGACTTCTAAAAACCACTGATAGAAATGGTTACTATTAAAAATTTATTCTGAAAATTAAAGCAGGAGTAAAAATCTTGGGAATTTTAAAAAGAGCACTAAAACCAAGGAAGCCTCAAATACATTTATAAAAAAACAAAATAAACTTTTTCCATAGTTGTGCAGTACATAGGAGCACAGGCTTTTGTCAAATTGCCTGCTGATTTTTTTCACTCTTCCCAGGGCTCATAAAAGTCTATACAATATGACCTGAGTTATGGAATGGAACATACACTTATTAAATTTGCAGCTGACATGAAGCTAGAAAGGATTGCAAGTAAATTGGAGGGTAGGATTTGAATTCAAAAATCATCTTGACAGCTTGTGAGAATGGACTGAAAAGAACAAGATGAAATTCAATAGAGACAAATGCAACTCTCAGGCAGGAATTATCAGCCACAGGAACAGAAGATAAGGAACAACTGGTGAGGCAGCAGTTCTGCAGCCAGACAGGTTTATTGTGAACTGCAGGTGGTGGTCAGGTCTCCCCCAGGTATGCCCCAGGTTTGGTTTCAGGCAATAACTTTCTAGAAAGTTGCCGACCAGCTGGAGAACTATTGCAGAGACATGATAACAGTCAGAAGTCGAAGAAACTTGACCCTAAGATCAAAGGGGCATAAAGAAGAGGAGGCTGTGGGGCATGATAACAGTTTTCAATTGTGTGAAAGGTTGTTATGAAGTGACGAGGAGGAACATCTGGTGCTCATGGCCACAGAGCGTAGGATGAGAAGTCACAGTTTTAAATTACAATAAGAAACATGCAGGTCAGACTTTATGAAAAGTACTGAAAATGTTAGGGATAGAAAATCAATGAGAAAGTTTTACAGATAGGGACCAGAGGATCTCTAATACCAGAGGTCTTTAGGGACATCATGCTATTGAAAAACAACCTGTCCTGACAGATATCTCTCAGAAATGACTAATCTGGGGAAATGGACCAAGTGTCCTCCTGATGTCCTTCACAGTCACATCCTTTCATGGGTCTATGAATTCTAAGAGACAATACAACTATTGAGTGGGTAATGCTGCATTACTTTAAAGGAAGGGCAGTGTGTCTCATGATTCAGGAAAGAAAATATTTATCAGTGACTTTTGAATGATGCACAATGATTTAGAAGTGCATAATACAGGAATTTCTGGCATCTTTTCATCACTGGCTCTGCAGTTATTCCTTCTGTGAAAATAACCCAGTTACTTAGTCTCTTGATATCAATCCTCTATCTGTTAAATAGCTATAACTCAGTGCTATCATGAGCCTATGTGTTAATGAATGCTCATAGTGCATACAGAAAATCCTGGATGAAAGGGATAAAAAACTGCAAGTAATGATCCTTTATTTATTGTTGCTGTGGTTCAATGAATGCTAGTCAGTTCTGGTTTTCTTAGGTAGCACTGGCTCCTTTACATCAAGAATCTGAATTCTGGAGGAAGTTGCAAACCAAATCTGACCCTTTTTGAACTTTAGAAAAAAAAAATGTCATCAGCATTATGACTGCCAGGCTATTGAATGAAGCACTTTGTTTGCAAGGATTAGCAACATGTAGACCGGAGAGCTGGAGATCCCTGACCTCTGCAGCTATGGAGCTGTAACTCCTTACTTGTCAGCTGCCTCCTCTCCTGTAACAACCTTCCACCTACAGCAAACATGACCCTCTGTGCACATTTGAGCAGCTGTGACCTGTGCTGGAGGTCAGCTGCATTCCCAGGAACTCCAACCTACGAGAACTAAAAGGCAGTGTGATCCCACTCTTGTCACCCCACAGAGTGGTCTTGTGAGCCCCAACATCACCCCGTCACTCTGCGATCCAGCAGATCCCTGCATTGCACACCTGCTATCGACACTAGTGTTTTGTCACCTGCAAGAGTTGTATTCACTCCACAGATTCAAGTACTGTCACGACCATGACACAGACAAAACTGTTTCACTCCTTTAGCTGTCAGTCTTAAGGCTGCAAAAGTACTTGTAATTTCTATTATATATGATGCACAGCTGTTAGTTACTTTTGTGATATTTATAGCTAGAAAGCCTTGATCTTTAAAGTAAACAAAACCAAACAGAAACCTGAGACAGGTTCCAAGTTGTCACCCACGTGCTTTAAGAAAGTGATGCTTTGGCCTTCCTGAAGCTGAAATCCAGACAGGTTCCTTAGCTCCTTGCACAGTGTTTAGGAAGAATAGATGTCTTCAAAATAATCTGTGCTTTCTGCAAGGGAAATGCTTAAGGCTGACGCACTGAACAGGGAATTGCCTGTAACTGCTATTACGAGGAAAACTCTGGGAACAGAGTAATCTCCTAAATAAAGTCCTTTTCAGGTGCCTGCATCTATTCAGAATTCATTAAAGCAAAGAGCCTGCGACCTTTCCTGAAATAAGCTGAATGGAAAAGGCTTACTATTTTCCCTTTCTGGTGAGCGTGAGTAGTGACAATATTCCTCTTTCCTAAAGTTTGCTCAGTGCAGCCCGGTGCTGGTGCGCAAGTAAGGCAGTGATACCAAGGTAGCGCAGGGTGGCCTCCTCTCCTGTCACACAACCCAGAGCATAACCATTCCCAGCTCCTCTTTCACCTAAAGTTGTGCCTCTGTGTTACTCTAGCACTCTAAGAGAACCCTCTCTGACCAGAGAACCTGCCTAATGCTGGCTTGGCTCAACAAATCTTCTAGGTTGCTAATGCAAACAATATGCAACATGGTAAGCTGGTTAAAAGCAGGATGGTTGCTTTCTAATGGAGGGTGGAAGGCCTGAGGCCACTGTGCTCCCAGCCAACCTTTCCCATAGTATTCTTGCAGATAAGGTAAACTCTTGAACCTACCGAGAGTAGTCAGAGGGTAAGTAGCCTAGATTCTGTCTGAATATCCACCACCTCCCTAAGTATCAGGTTAAAGCATTCTCTTAGATGGAGACGTCTCTGCATTTTTTTGCTCAAGCATGCAGACAAATATTTAAAACCTAGTCAAAATATCAGGTATATTTTCAGTGGAATCCAATTTGATGTGTCTTTAGCCAGAGCCTCAGTGGAAAAATACAAAAATCTCTTTTCTGGACTGTGATGAATTTATCTATAATGGAAAAGTTGTGTCACAGACTGAGGTGCTTGTGGGCATTTGCTCAAGAGAGCTCTGGATGCCCAGCAGACAGAAAGTGGGTGTCCATGACATCTGATCTCCTTCAGGGATAAGTAGCAACTGAAGAGAGGACTCAAAGTCACAATTTTATAACAGTGTCATGGTTTAACTCACTCGGCCAGTGGCGAACATCATGCAGATGCCTGCTCACCCTTCCCCCTCCTGGGGTGGAGGAGACAAGTGAAAAACAACTCCGACTCTTGGTTTGAGATAAGAACAATATAATAACTAAACTACAACAAAAATAAAACCAATAATGATAATAATAATGATAACAATGATAATAATGATAATAGCAATATATACAAATACACAAATAAGTGATAAACAGTGATACTCCTCACCACCCAATGACCAAGGCTCAGCCCATTCCTGGTTAATGATCCTGGAGCAGTGAGAGTCGCAAAACTGCAATCCTGGAACAGATATGAGAGCCTGAGAGTCCAAGAGAGAGAGCAAGAGACATGAGAGAGAGAGAGAGAGAGAGAGAGAGAGACTGAGAGGGAGGGAGCGAGCTTTCAGACATGCCTCACTGGACATGATGTGCATGATATGGAATATACCATTGGCCAATTTGAGTCTCAGATCTAAACCCAATGTTGAATCCTAGGCTCATAACTGGGGCTCTGATCCCTCCCAGCTTCTCCAGCCCCTGCAGGCACTGGCACAGCAGAGAAGCTGAAAAGTCCTTGACTGTCCTGGCAGCAGCTCTAAACATCAGTATGTTATCAGCCATCTGCTCAGCAAAAATCCAAAACTGAGCCTCTTACTAGCTACTATGAAGAAAGTTAACTCTGTCCCAGCCGAAATAAGGACACGTAGACTCTTGTGTTAGATCTACACCTAAATCAGGTGTATGATATGCAGCCAAATCTTCATTGAATCTGCTCCTAGTCACTTACATTCAATTATCTTCATTTATCAGACTGGGAAATCAGGGCAAAGGTGGGTAAGCAGCTTTCTCAAACCAAAGCATTTAGAAAACCAGCTCCCCAAATTAGCCTGAGACAAGCAAGAGTCATTTGATTTAGGTTTCTCATCTAAGGATTTAGGCCTACAGAAGTTGATGAACAAAGCTCAGGATAATCAAGAAGCTCCTGACCCCTGGCCCAGCATCCTGCTACCCTGCTGGTACCGTTGTTTGCATCTGTATGAGGGAGAAAGAAGATCACTCCAGTAGACTGTTTGTGGAAATTTTAGCTATTAGAGCACTTTCATGACTTAATTGCCAGGAGCAGGCACTGAAATTAAAGCAGAAACAAAAACCTACCCTTACTCATGTGATTCCCATGAGAAAGCATTTGGTTCCCTGAGACCTTCCTTACATAGATTGCACATGACAATACCAACACACACAAATTAAGTAGATGCTTGGTATTTCCTCTTTCAGGAAATTAATTTTTCATAAGTTATTATAAAGTATTTTATTGAATCAACCCTTAAATATCTTCCCTGTAGTTCCCAGCCTTTGTCACTTTCTTTTGCGTGAGCACTTTGCTCTTGGACCATGAATAATGAAACTGAGCAATTATGTACAAGAAATGCCTCCTGTTGCAAAGCCCAGAAACTAATCCAATGGGGCTTTTCTCTTTTACTTTTGAAAGTCTGGGCACCCCTGAGGGAAAGAAGGTGATACTTGCCCTTAGCAATCTGCATGAAAAGTACAGTGGACATTTCGCAGTGCTCCAGTTACTCACTTTGCTTAACCTTGTAAATATTTTATAGTAGCCTAATGGGGGTGAAAAATCCCTGAATTTCCAAATTTTTTTACGCACTGCTATTGTAGTTACTAATGAGGAAATGTCAGCATTTATTTATGGTACCACAGCACTATATGGTTCCTTCATGAGATGTATAATTCTGAGACCTTTCACCTCATTTAAAAACTTGTTTCAAAGAGACCTTGGATAAATTTTGCAGAGCTGCAGTTGTGAACATGGAGGTGAATCTACTGACACAGCTTCTGCAGATGCTTTTACTACTGTTCATTAACTTTAGCTCTGCTACCATCAGAATTATATAAAGAACATAAAGGAAGTGAAAAAAAATGACTCATGCAATTTGATTTCTGCTGTGTCATTTCCCACTGTTTTGCTCTTTGTACCTCAACAGGCTGGCAATCAAACAGACTATTGAGGGCACAGTACAGAAGTGAATGGCAAGGGTTCAAAGTTGAAAATGCAATTATCTTTCCCACTTCCAAATAGAATTACAAGAGTAACATCACTGAGGATGCAATAGAAAACTCCTTCCAGCTTTTATTCTGGTTTGATTTGGCAAAGATGTTCTCTTACGCCCTTTCCACATTCCTTCCCCCTTCCCATCCCTTTCCCCCTTTTTTTTCCCTACTCTTTTCAACTTTGCTGTGATGTTTAGAAACATTTGTTTCAGAAAAGGGGTATATTTCATGTGTTCAATTTGAAACCAATTAACCCCTCATTTTATGTTCATGTCACATAGAATACTTGAATCTTCAGATAATTCTTTTCTTTGGTTTTACGGATATTCACTTAATCCAAAGCCACAGTTAAAATTTCTGTTCTTCTACAGGATGTAAGATCAAACATGGTAAAATCAGCAATTAAGAAAATCAATTTTTTTTTTCCTTTCTGCTGCCATCGATGAGCTTGGGGAGGGGAGGAAGTGTTGAAATTGGGGAATAAAAGCATAAATCCTTATTCACCCAATATTCATCTATATGCAATACAGCTACCCAGCAAGAACCTGGTTTTATTTGAATAACAAAATAGGCATTTCCCATACACCGATTGCATTGTCATAAAAAAATGCAAACTGAAGCTTGCAGGTGAGGTTGGGTACAGGACGCCTGCAATTGTTCAGGATGATCCAAACAGGCAGATAATACATGGCATAAGCGAAGAGGCTTTTTTTGGAACTTCACAGAAACTACATTTCAGAAAAAAAGATATTGTTGTTGAATTTAAAATGCACTTTCTCATCACTGTCTTTACATTGACTTTTTTTTATTGTTTTCCTCCCTTAATTTATGTTTTCTCATTTGTTTTTGAGTGAATCTATCTCCAATGCATTTACATTCCTACAGCAAGTCTCTCAAACATTCATTAGTTATTAAATTGCTTTTCCGAGATCAATTAGGTGGTAACTATTTTGAAAGACCTGATCCAACTCTATCAATGACGCTATCCTACCACCATAACTACATTGAATTTAGTGGAATAGTTTCTAGTTTATTCCAGGGAATTTGCAAGGATGGGCAGCCATATGACCTCCTTTGGACCAGGTTCGTTACAGAATGTGAATGGTGACAGGTCAGATGATGATATTACAAAACATAAATCCTAGACATAACTTACAGTTTGCAATACAGGTGTTAGGACATAAATAGGCTACATGATCTGCTTGAAAACCTGCTTGAGAAGAATAATTCCACCCATCCCTCCCTCAAAAAAAAAAAAAAAAAAAGTTACTGGACTGGAAGCTGTTTTAATAGGAAACACAAAAACCAGAAGTATCTAAATCCTTACCTTTTCTTTGAAGCTTAAACTCCTCAGTTAAACTAGGATGCAGAAGCTGTTGTCCTCTCTTGGAAAAAATTACTTTGAAATAATCTCAAAAGTAATTAAATGCAGTCATTAGAGAAGGATTCTTTATATAACAGACCTTTTCACTTGCTTACCTTACCTTTTCATAGAATATGAGTCTCATGAAGACCTTGCTTCAGTTCCTTTCTCTATTAGAAAATTAAAATCAAAATTCACGTGCCAGAAAACTGTGAACCACAAACCAATAGTTTGTTTATTTTCAATAAAGAATATTCATCGTGTTGAAGAAATTATAAATGTGTATTTCAACATATGCTTTTAAATGTTCACATTTAGAATCTTGAGGGATCTTGTTGGCAACAGAAAAAAATTCTCGAACACCAAAGGATGTGGATCACCTCTCATGGGCATAGACTGACACAGTTTTATAAGATTAACAGTGCTCATTTCAAAATCTGTGCATTTACAGGTATCACTATCAGCTGCAAACTCAGTGCCACTGAATTTCAAAACTTTATGTTCAGTTAAACCATTATCAATCGCCTTGGTTTTAACTGTGTTGCTGCCTGTGTGGCAGAATAGAGATGTATCAAATAAATCACCATATCTTTCCTTTCAATCATTGCTCTCAGGTTCTTAGGGGACACACAGATGGAAAATGAACAAGTAAAAGGGAAGAAGGAGAAATAAAAAATTTTGGTCTGTTAGCACTCATAAATCCCTAGGTTTTTCTACAGATTAAAGGCTCAAGCTAAGGGGATAAAGTTAATCTTAAATTTAAGACAAGTCACTTTTCTTTTCCACATCACAGTATTTTTTTGTAGCAATAAATAAACCTTCTCTCATTTGTTCTTCTAAAAATTTTCTATGTTGAGTGCTCTTTCCAGAGTATTTTCAAAAATCTTTTAAAGCTATTCTAATTTTCAAACTCCTAGTAGAAGTCCATGCTCTAGAATATTCAGAAACATGCAAAATGTTATGATAGGCAGAAGACAGACAGATAAATAAGTTATTTAAAAGGAACAAGCATTTACTATTGCTGCTCAAACTTCAGCAAAGCCAGATGTGAAGTAACTGTAACATAGATGGCATGGTTCATCAAGATTCTGATGGCTGCACAAAATAAACAGATAAACCTGCTTATAACCTTGAAAGAATCTGGTTTAAAAATCTTAAATTAATAAAAATATTAATAACTAAGTTAATTTGTGGACATGGAAAATACTTAAGAGAACATTTAATTGTGTACAGCTTTCCTTTTTTTTTTTTTTTTTTTTTCATTTGTGTGGCTTTTAAAGTTATCTCACCCATAATGCAATGCACTTTATTAATTATATTTAAATTTACCTCCCTAGAACAGTTTTAAATTGGATATTAGTTTGGACCAAAAAATGCATATCTAAGTTTTGAACCACCATACAGTTCTAATGTTAGGTTTGAATTGCATTTCCCCAAAGCCCGGGAGTGTTAAATTCTGAGATATTAGTGTTAGCATATCTGCAGCCTTTTCACACTAGGGAATTTCAGGAAAAAATTTCCAGCTGTGTTAGCATTGGCTCAGCTGTGTCAGCAGGAGCTTGATGATTTGATCATCTTTCCACTTTTAATATAGAAGTGAACTCCGTGAATCCACATTCATTAAAATATTTTGGGCTTTTATTTTCCAGCTCAAAAACTATATGCCTTGATGATTAACAGGTATCAAAATGCCCTCTTTAAAATTACCTAAAACTCCCAAATATGTTCTCAGGTAACCTAGACAACTTCATAAGAAAGTACTGTCCTTTTCCTCATGAGACTGTCATTTTTATGACTTCACGTCACATTTTGTTATTGAGTTCCATCTTCTTCTATGAGGCATCATGATTTGTTTTTCAGAGAAGTGTTTCATCATAGGAGTTCTTGGCAAGAGAGAATTATCATAGATAAGGTAGATAATGGGAAATGCAGACTTATCCACAATTTTCCAATCCCTCCAGCCCATATTTGATGTGCAAGTAGTCTGAAGAGGAGAAGTTTGACATTTTGAAACCCCTTCCTCCATAAAGATCAGAAAACGCAGAAATACCCTTTTTAAAAAAACATTTTTGATGGCTAATTTTCAGCCACTCCTAAAGTCTCTACTCTGTACTCTTGCACAGGTGTAATGGTGATACTGGGAGGGGAGGGGAGACACCTTTTTCTTACAATTTACTCATGTACCCAAGGCCAGTGATATAAACTGTATCTTAAAACACTTTACAGTGTTAAATAATTCAGGGTCACAGCTGTTTTCTTTTTTTAACCTAGCCTCACTGTGTAGCTTTACAGCAAGAAAACAAGAAAGAACAGCCACGTTCTGAAATATTATTTCCCAAACTACGTTGAACGGACCAAGTGGAGGAGTCAAGAAAGTTGATCAAGGACCTCAGGCACTGGAGGGGGACAGGCTCCGTTCTGTTGTTGTTTTGCAGTCACTCGAAGCCAAGAAGTCCTGACACAGGTCTTGTTTTGTTCACTGCTGTAAATGTCTTTCTTCAGCAGTGCATAATGTGAACCTCAGCCAAACAACTGCTGCTGGTAGGAGCATTATAAGGATACCACTCTGCGCAGTGGGAAGGCAGGCAGGACCCACGGCTGACTTTGAAAGCCAGAAGCCACTCCCTATGAGCCCCATTTCACCTTTGGTCTGACATTTTTCCCCTTGGTCTGACATTTTTCCCCTGGCCATGAATGCCCATGTGTGTCTTGACTGAAAAACAGAACAAACCTAAATTAGTTCAAAGAGTGGTGAGGCACTGGAATAGGTTTCCCAGAGAAGTTGTGGATGCCCCATCCCTGGAAGCATTCAAGGACAGGCTGGATGGGGCCCTGGGCAAGCTGCTCTAGTGGTTGGCAACCCTGCCCACAGCAGGGGGTTTAAACTAGATGATCTTTAAGGTCCTTTTCAACCCAGGCCATTCTATGATTCTATGATTCTATGATAGATACCAAGTAAGCAAGCTGTATCACAGTTCAGGGGAACATTTTATTTCGTGGCAGCCCTTCTCCAAATCTTTAATTCCCAGACTGTGCTCATTTCCATTGACTACAATGGAACATCACAGTAAGGACAGACAATCCTATATAATGTGGTGGATGTGGATTAATTAAATTACAACAACTTCATGCTGAGAGTCCCCAGCTACTTCCTTGCACTGAGGTTCTCTGTAAAAGATGTCTGAGGATTAATCCTTTTATTTCTTTTCCTCCATGTATCTCTTGCTGTAGGGAATCTTGTAACCAGACCAAACCCCATCAGACAAGGGAGACAGATGAATGACATTACATTAAAAGGAGACTGGTGCTTCTTGCTTTTGCTGGTAGCCTTCTCTGCAATTCTGAGAAAGATCCTGCTTATGCACTTTGTTCCTTCACCCGTCTTCCAAAAACTTGCCCAAAGAAATGTTTTCTCTAAGTGTAAGTGGTTCGCTGAAAAGCACTGAACAACTTTAAGGTAAACGTGTTTGCTGGCGGTGGTGGGTCTTGGACTGTGATCTGACTGCAAAATGTATGCACTGCAGTTTATTTCTTCATGCAGTTAGTACACTTTGCTGTATTCCAGTAAGGTAACAAATAACAAACTAATAAAGAAAACCGTGTCTAAGACTCAACAAAGTTGCAAATTCTTACTTTATGACCATCCCATTTCATGCCAGCAGAGTGGCATTGTTAGACTTTTTTTTATGTCTAATGGGCATATCCAAGCTCCTGCCAAACATGCTGCGTGCCAGATGAGCTGCTGCCAGGTTGTAAACTTTGAAGGACATATCGTCCAGAGGAACAAAAGAGTTTGCTCTCAGGCTACATTTTGCAATTTTATTGACAGATTCATTGCTACCTTACAGAATAGCTTCGTCAGTCAAACAGTGCCTTCAGTGATGTTCAAACCTTGAAGGTGGATCGAAATGTCTCTGATTGCATAAAGTTTCCATTTTGACCTCAGATGGCTCTGGATGACCTCAGTGTTCTCTTTTGGATCCAGTAAAACATCAGCATTTTGTTTGGAAGATACCACATTCATGAGTACAAGGAACAAGTCCTGATACAGTTTGACAAAACAAAAGGGGAGAAATGCAATTTTCTATGACTACATGAATTAGAATTTAATCAGAGATAAAAATATAATGCAAAAATAACACTTTGGACTTATTTGGAAAGCTTTTAAGAACATGCATCCTGCTCAAAACACATGCTTACACTCTCTCCTTATTAGAGATATCTTTATGAACCAACATAGTAAAGTGCTCAGACAACAATTAACATTCATTAAATGTGAGACTCAAAGAGTCTATCTTAAAAAGTGAAGTGTAATTCTGCAAAGAATATCCTATAAAGTATGAATGGTTCAAAATGCAATACATTTTGGATCAGAATAAAAATATTTTCAGGAAAGCAAAAATTTGAAAAAAAAATATTGAATTTTTTTTCATTTAGCTTTGATTTCATACAACCTAAAAAAATATAACCATGACTATGTTGAGCTTTTTAAACCATTCTTAAAAGTAGTTTTGAAAGGAAAATTGAGAAGTTTGATTTACAAACTAATCTGGCCAAATATGTTGATTTTTTAGTATTTTTTTAAAACGTATTTTCCAATATGTACCTTTTTGCCACAGACATGAATTTACAAAAGAGTGGTTTCATTGTATCTTCAGTTTTCAGTGAAAAACTTTTTAACAAATATCACCCTACTTCATTCAGAAGCCTCAGTACATATAACTGATGGGAAAACTACAGCATCAGTTTCACCTCAGATCAGATTTTTATGATGTAGACCTTCTGAAGAACCATATTTAGAGTATATTCACTGCTGTCTTACAAACATATCTGCTTTAATTGATGTTTTTGCCTACAAAAACTGTAGGCAAGCTGGCAAACTGTCCTATAACTCTGTTGATCTTCTCAGGGCTTTCATAAATATTCTTTCATAAAGTACACACTTTTCTTTACTATATGCTATTATTTTTATATGTAAAGGTTCTATCAACTGTGTAATTTCAGCAGTCACAAAATGAGGTGAGACATACTGCTTTGATACTACTCCCCTGTGGGATCTGGAGAAAATCACCCTGCAATGCTGCTTTTGTGCTTACAATGTCAGGTCTTTGAGAAGAAATTGTATTTCACATTGTATTTGTATTTTGCCTCTCAGCTAAAACCTCTAGATGCTACTATAATACAAAGATTAAATAGCACTACTATCTGTTAAATAATGAATACTGCAAGCACGCTGATGAGACATCCATTTGGGATGAGGAGGCTAAGAGGAGAGATTGAATAACCTTCCCAAGGTCATGTGATTCATTATTTCCAGAGAAAGGATGGTGTGTGCAAGAGCCTTGAGTCCCAAACAGGGGCAACATGTGAGGACTCCCCACAGCCTTGCAATCTCTCTGCTGCATTAATACACTCTTGCTGTGCTTGCCCAGATATCAAGCAAAGTGGTACTGAAGGCACTGATGCTACTCAGCCAAGGGATCTAACAGTCTTCTGAGCAGGACGCATGGGGCCTTGGGGTTCCACCACTCTACAGATGAAAAACTGGACTGGAAATATAGGGAAGTGGCATCATAGATTACATCTGTACTCAAACATTGGTGTCAGGGAGCATTCCTGGGCACTGGATGTTGGCTGCGCATATCACCTGAACGGCCCTGGCCATGCACCTGGCCAGGACCAAACAGCGGTCTCTCAAAGGATCCCTGGCCAAGGTTCACCAGCTACCATGGGTCAGGAGCCATTCCCAGTTAACCATTTGCCTCCTGGCAAATACTCACTTCTGAAGGGTAAGGGAGGTACATGTAAGGACATATGGCATCCCCTGCCAGGTGGGCTCAAAGGCAGAGATCAGTCCTAGGCATGCCTAATCTTCCTGTACAGCCATCTAGCACTTGGAAGAACACCAAGCTCAGTCCTGCATTTATGACACTTTAAAGGTCAGATTGTATTTGACCGCAAGGGAATTTCCTTTTTAAGTTCATTGTGCTGGTCAGAGGATTGCTGCTCCACCTCTCTCTAGTTTACCTTCATTGGCTCTTGGAGATGTCTCATGACCGGAAAGGAGCTACTTGCATCTCCAGTAAAGAACTTGCCATACTGCTAATTATGCGCCATGATGCACAACGGCACAAATTGAGCCGGCCTTAGCTGTACAGTACTCCTCATGCGCACTCTGACCGCTGTCATCCTCAGGCGGTTGCCTGGCAACACCAGCATCTTCGATATTCACTTGCCAGGCGTTAGGTAATAAACTCACCAATGAGGCTACAGCTAGATAATTTCCTCTGCTGTTTGCAGCAGAGGATAAAGTGAATCTGCGCTATCTTAGTGATATGTCTAAACAACTGCCTGAAGACATTCTTTTGTTGCAAATTGAATTCCTCTGTTTCAACTGACAGGTCCTTTACCCCTAGTCTGCTGTCTCATGTTTGGGAATAAATAGAGAGATGGAGCACCTGAGGAGCTGCTGTTTCTGTTTGCACATCAGCATACCAAACAGTGCACTATCTGGTAGTCAGCGACTGCACGCCTGACATTGTGCAGGATGCAAAATACATGCTGGCACTTGATGCACACAGACAAGCATCACAAACAGACCTGTGCAGGAGGATAAGTAACTATCATGTTTCCTGACTGGGAGGATGATATTGGTGGAAAGGTGAAATTTCGAGATTTTCAAGACTCCTCCATCTAATGAGCAAAAGGGAGAGTCTGGGCTAGCATGCCTTCCTTCCTCTTTCCTCATGGAAAGCAATGTGTTTTCATAGGGAAAACACAGGGTAGAACTAGCAGCCCAGGGCCTATCCTTTCTGCACTGGTTTTGGTGAGATGGTAAAAGGAACTAATTGATCACCCTCTAACTGTTTGCCATCAAGTTGCTTAAGACCACCCAGAGTGCTCTGTGACTTCTTATGGTAGGTTTGAACAGAAAGCCTTCAGGATGCCATGACTTTAATTTTGTGCTTGATGCCACTATCGGATAATCCAATATATTGGATTTCTCAACCCACTTGAGATACACACACACAAAAGGGTGCAAACTGTTCCTGTAATAGAAAATAAATAAACTGAATGGGCAACAGAGTGGAAGAAATTCCTGTAACCCTTTATTAGCTCACCAAAAATAAGGCATCTAGTCCAAGTTACTCTCTGGGTTCCTTCATGAGTCAGTGCAGAAGATGGATGAGTGACTTAGAGAAGACAAGCCTGTCCTTCCTGTCTACAGAGAGGGCCTAAATGAGGACTTGAGACTGGACTCCTAACCTTAAATACCTAATATTAATTGAGTTGAATCTTACCCGCATTTCTGTAGATAGTGTACCACCCTTTGGCTGTTCCAAACTTTCCGAGAAAGGTCAGAGGAGAAAGAGAGAGAGTAAAGACTAGTTAGATAGCTGCTGCACATCACAGCTTTCACACAGTCAGATAAGCAATCTGTTGCCTGTCTCTGATTTTATGACTCCACTATAAACAGACCTCTCAGATTTTGAGGGAGACTACATTTAAATAGGGTCAAATGGATCAATGCTGACCTCAGAGAAGCTAGTCTGGATCTTCACATGCATGCAGAGGTTTCCTGGTGACCCGGTGGAAGGCTTAACTCTGTTCAGATTCTGTTTTGTAGTTTTACCCTGGCTGGCAGCAAAACACAACAACAACTGCTCACTCACTCTCCCCTCTCCTCCTGGGGATGGGGAGAGAATTAAAGGGGCAAAGGGAAAAGAGACTCATGGGTTGAGATCAGAACAATTTAATAACTAAATCACAATAATATTGAAAATAATAATGATAATGATGACAATAATAATATACACAAATGATATACAGTGATACTGCTTACCACCCAACGACCAAGGCTCAGCCCATTCCTGGCTAATGATCCCAGAGCAGGGAGAGTCCCAAAACCACAATCCTGGAAAGGAGATAAGAGCCCGACCATCTGAGAGACTGAGAAGACCCTGAGAGAGGTGCAACCCAGAGGGCAATGACTTGGAGCAAGAGAGGGAACTTCCGGACTCATTCTCATCTATACACTGGGCGTGACATGCATTATATGGAATATACCATTGGCCAATTTGGGTCTCAATCCTAAACCTAAATTCTAATCCTAGACTTGTAACTGGGGCTGTGCTCCCTCCCAGCTTCTCCTGCACCTGCAGACACTGGCACAGCAGAGAGGCTAAAAAGACCTTGACTGTCCTGGCAGCAACTCTAAACATTAGTATGTTACCAGCCTTCTCTTCAGCAAAAATCCAAAACAGAACCTCTTACTAGCTACTATGAAGAAAGTTAACTCTGTCCCAGCCAAAACTAGGACATTCTGGGTCTTACATATTCAAATAATACATAAGAACCTGGGGACTGCTGTACCGGATCAGGTTAAACATTTATCCATGTTTCCCTCTCCAGCAGTGTTCAGGAGCAGATGCCTAGGAAAAAGGTGTAGCAATATGACACAATTATAATGCTTGACAGCCAGAAATTTAAGGTTTGTTTGGTCAGAAGCTGTATCAATATGCTTGTACTTAGGAATCCCTGATGGCCTTTTCTTCCTGAGTAAATTTTCTTTATGACAAAACCATGTAGGTTTTGTCAAAATCCAGTTGGGATTTCACCATTTTGAATGCTACCCAGAGGAATGAGAGAAAGAGTGGCCATGGATTCTGATAGAAAATGTTGTGAACTCCTGCCAGGAATTTTGTCCATCCTGCAGGATGGAGTCAAGGTGAGCTCCACTCTGCTGGGTCTGTGGGTCTTAGCATAGCCAGGTTTTGTTTCATACATAGTCTGAGTTCATAAGAGTCATCTATTCCACCCTGTTATATAATTCTAAGAAAATATTTGAGGATGTAGGTTGCTGTGTAAATATCAGATATTATTTTTACTAACATCAACATATCATTGCAACAGCTGTTTCATATTCAAACTAATCACAAGCAAAATGTACTGCCCAGGATTTCACTAAGTGTGCTTAGCAGTGATTCCCCATCACATAAACGAGAGTATGAATGCAGGCATGAAAAGCTGAGGTGATGAAAAGAAAGCTAAGGCGTTCAAATACTGATGCTGGGGTATGTGTTGCCAGCACAGCATTTCTCTCCTGACATTCAAGGAGCATATTTCATATTCTGAGAGGTGCTGAGCTTGAAAGGTGCAGCTATTTCTGAATGAAGGGTTCTTCAGAGCTCTGAGATCCTTGATGCTCTCTCCTTGCAATCCAGAGCAGGAAGAATGTCTGTCCCTCCCAATGCGGTGTATATCCAGAGAGATTTGTAAAAGAAACAAGTTTCACAGACAGCCCCTGTGGTGGATGGCTGAGCATCATAGCTTGTAGCAGATGAAGGGAAATGTCAAGTGCCATCAGTGCTCGGCTTATGAGGATGGACAGCAACCTATGTCTGTGCAGCCCAGAAGAAATGAAGTGTCATTTAAATCACTTCTGTACTGAAATGAGCAATGCTGTCAGCAACTACTTCCTACCTTTCAAGTATTCCACCAGTTTTGGAAACCAAGAACCAGCTTTGACAATAGATTTGTAACCACAGTTTCTAATTGCTTAAGAAACACACACAGTTGCACTCAAATTTGTTTCACACAAAACCTACCCTGGCAAGTCTGTGGGCTCAAATGTGAGCTTCACTGGGATGGCAAGGGGACTGGGATTTGAGGCTGGAAACGAAGGCAAGGACAGAGTCACTCATAATCTCAAACATAGGAACAAAAATACTAAAGTAGTGCATGAAAGGCAGTGTCATAGAGAAATTTTATGCCTTGATTTATGAGGAAGGGACACCATTGTACTATTTGCAGTTTGAATGGAAGGGAGGGGCTGAAATTACTCACAGAAGAGTTGTTTTCTATCACTGTTTCTGCAATTGCCATGCTTTCCTTTCACTTCAGATTGACTCTGCACTTCTTCACAGTGACATCATGAATGACATTTTTTCCCACAGTGAGATCAATAATAGACAATACCAAGTGACACAAACCATAACCCTCCTTAAAAAGCTACAAACAAGTGAAAAGCTAGTTTAATTTACATTATAAACTTAGATAACTTATCTACTCTGTCCTTTTATTGATAATACAACAAAACTTAATGCAGCATAACATAGCAAGTGACAGAGGAATGAGAAGAGCATACTGTAGAGTCAATTTCTGAAAGCAGCGGAGTCTCCATTCTAGGTGTAGTACTGTGACTCTTAATCTTGGTTTTGACAGATGACCAGGTCTGCAAAGATAATCGTATGTTCCCCTTTTTATTTAGTGCTTTCACATGGCTAGTTTACACACACGAGTTGCTCCCACAGTTTAGACCATAACAAAATAGCAAAAACGGACAAGTTCCACATACCTGCCTTCTTCTCTCATGGGAAGGTGGGTCAATTTAAGAGCTGACACAGGTGTTCAACTTTTAGAAGTTGCTGGGCACATCCCCTTGAAATCGCACTCTCCAGAGGTACACCCCTGGGGAAACCAAAACTGTATGGTCTAAGACTGTGTCCTGGTTTTGGCTAGGACAGAGTTAATTTTCTTCTTATTAGCTGGTATAATACTGTGTTTTGGATTTAGGATGAGAATAAGTTTAATAACACACTCATGTTATAGCTGTTGCTGAGCCGTGCTTGCACTAAGTCCTGGACTTTTCAGATTCTCTTACTGCCCTGCCAGCAAGTAGGGTGGGGGTGCACAAGAATCTGGGACGGGACACAGTTGGGACGGCTGACCCAAACTGGCCAAAGGCATATTCCATACCATATCATGTCATGCTGAACATTCTGAATATATAAAACTGGGGGGAGTTGCCTGGGGGTGGCACAGCTGCTCAGGCACTGTCTGGGCCTTGGTCAACAGGTAGTGAGCAATTGCCTTGTGCATCATTTGTTTTCTATATTCTTTTATCACTGTTATTATTATTTTGCCTTTCTTTTCTGTCCTATTAAACTACCTTTATCTCAAGTTTTACCTTTTATCTGATTTTTCTCCCCATTCCTCGGGGAGTGGCAGGGGGAGTGGCTGCGTGGCATATACTGCCTGGCAGATTAAACCACAACAGACACCTGCTAACATCTGCAGATGTCAATCTGTTGCAGTCCTTTCAGATTTTGATTTCATACAAGGAAGCAAGTGTCACAGTTGCTCTGTAGTAAGTCTGCAGTCCTTTCATCACCATAGGATAATCCTGAGTTAGCTAACAGGGGGCAGAGTGTGACTAACACTGCAGTAGGACTTTTGGGTGAGATTGTAGGCATTTGCTGTGCTGCTCTTCCAGGGTCTTGCGGTGATATTTGCTATTTTGTTTTCATACTCCAGGAAGTGCCTTCTCCCACTCCCACAGACTGTGCCTCACTCTTTGATGCCCACAGCTGAATTTATGACTTGAGGCTGGATACCACCAAGGATTTTATACTTTCACACTGTCTTGAGAATGCTGTAGCCATCATAATGTGCCACAGCCCTTATGTGCTATCTCAAATATATTTAACAAATGTACTTATAATGCAGAAAATCACTTATACATGAGTTCAAGCAGAGTGTGAAACATGGAGCAGTGATGATTAGATAATGGCTCCATTATCTGTACAAAGGCAATGCTACTACAGTAGTTCATCATAAGATAACATATCTGAAATCTGTAGCTGAGATTTTCAAAACTGTCTAGGGGATTGAGGTGCATATCCACCATTAATGTTAATGTGTCCATGTCCCTTCCATTGCTTAAAAAATTTCAACCTATGTTTCAAGAGAAAATAATAAGCTAAGTACAAGATAATTTCAAGTCTGAAGGTCACACATATCGCAAGGGATTCATGTTGGCCTTTATCACAGTAAAATATCAAGCACAGATACTTTCATGGGAAACATTTTCCAAGTCAAGTGAAAAATTAAATCAGTATATTCAAACTTCCTTATGAAAGGAATTCTAGGAAAAAAATAGTTTATTAATAATTTCATTGCAGAATTTTAATTTATTTTTCTGAGTTTCATTTTAGAAGAAGCCTCTTTTTATATTATTTCTTAGCATAGCAACCTTAGAATGGAATAGTACCAGTACTGGTGTGGGATAATAAAATGTGACAGCAGAAGTATTTTCTTTTGGAAAATTTTCACATTAGTTATCTTGCATTGATCAAAAATAACCTAAACATGTAACAAAAATAAATAAATGGAACTGATTTTTTTTAATATGAGAAAGTTTTTTTTTTTTTTAAATAAGATAGAAACAAACATAGTTTTTTCCCCAAAGTGATTTTTTTTACCCAATTAAAATATTTTTTTAAAAAAATTAGGTTTAGAACTACTTCTCTGCAGACAAAAACTTTCCTGAGGTGGGTTTGGCACTGGCAATTTTATTTAATATTAAAATATGACATAAAATTAAAATATTACATAAATGAAAGTGAACCATTAAATTCAGGGGCAAATAATGCACATTCATACATAGTGTTGTTCAAAAAAAAGTTGAATACAGCGTATCTTTCAGAAATCAAGTGGGATCTGATTTAGATATAATGTGATATCCTATTTGAACAGCAGTTGTGTATTCAGCTCTACTGCCCTCTATCAAAGACTTGCAGATAGAGGTGTAAAATGATTTTGTGTCAGTCATTACAAAAGGAATTTCTCCATATTCTCACGATGGGAAAAGCTTTTACTGCAGACACATTCAGGTGAGCATACCCATTGTCTAACGGGAAACACAAAAACTAATGGAAAGAAAACAGATGTTTTTTTCCAGGTATGCTGAGTTAGTATTTTTGAACAATGTCAGATTATGCAAAGTCGCTGCATGTCTAGAAAGACACAAGTAACTTCATGACGTCTGCTTCTATTATTTAGGTTGATAATTAAAGGACTTGGTAAATTCAAACATATTAAATATCTGACGAAGCATGGGTCATAGACGGCATTCTTCTGCTTTCAGAAAAATTATATTGATAAACTGCTGATGAAGAATAAATTGATAGGTGCCAAAGTGAAAAAAAAAAAAAAAGTTTGTCAGCTGTATGATAAAGTGCTTTGGAGACCTGGAACACACTTGTATGCATGAACAACAAAATGTTTCTTTATGATAGTCTGCCTCACAGTTCATTTGGCTGAAAATCTCTTGGCAGCCATCTGGATCAGGTTTAAATAAAATGTAATACTAAACCCCTAATCTGACAGTGATAAGCTGGTGACAATGATTATTCATGAGTTTACAGGGAGAGTAGACCTTAAGAGGCAGATGTGAGTCATTTCTTTCAGGCCCAATTTCAGTGTTTTGGATGTATTGGAACCACTTCAGAACATAAGGTTTGTCTTATATAAAGAAAAAAAATGCTACTTTAATTAGATTGACATCTAATTGCTACCTAATTGTCGGAAGTTGTCCTGAAGAAAAAGAATGAATTAATTTCCCAAGGTTTGCTTCACATGGACCCTTGCATTGAAGAAGAAAAAAATATTTTTTGTTAAATCGTTGGTCCAAAATTAATGAAATGGCTTGGCCTTGTTTCAGACAGTAACTGTTCTGAAGTAGAGGGATACCACTTTAATGCTTTATTGAAATAGAAAACTTTGCAAAGGTGTTTCGAAAGCACTTAACTTTGACTGAACTTTGCTCTCATGAAATAATCTCCAAGGCTTGGCCAATGTAGAAAGCCCTTTATTTCTCATGGGCCTAATCCAATGTCTTCTTAAGTCAACAGGCAGTTTTCCATTGACTTCTCTGCACTTTGGATCAACTTTTAAATTTATTCAGGTTAAGATGGGAATTTCTACAGGAAGCTCTCTACTTTAATTTAATTAATGCTGTGGAGCTTTCCTTAGTATATTTTTGTACCTGTTTGTCTATGTCTTTCTCTCTTTGAGTAATGTTTAACAAGGAAATGTGGTGGAGATAGGAAGGAGTTGTTTAATGTCATCACTCATACAGGAGAAAACAGCCCATTCACCCTTGCAGATGTGTCATCTACACCTAGGACCTTCTCTTCTGAATTCCACATTTCTGCTGCAAGGCACACACAGCCACAGAAACTGTACCATACTGTGAACGTCTTTTAGAAGCTCATGCTTGATGTAAGTAAAGTGCTTTTTTTTTCTTTCCCTGCTCCCAAAGGAGAACTTCAATTACTTCTGTAAAAGGAGAAGCATGGAAAGCTCTGGCCCAAGAGCAGTTGCAGCATTTGCAGACTCACGTTTGACCCTGTTACATTCTAATGCACAAACTTTATTCCCCATGACATAAACTACGTGACAAATACTTGGGTCCCTTGTGGATCAAGGGACCCCGAGAGCCAGCAGTTTGTGGGAGCAATTTGGAATAAAATAGGAGAAGGAACATTTCTATTGGTTAGTGAAACTCTTGTAGGAAAACCCATCCTCTCAGAAGAGAGGCCATGCACACCATTATCTAACTCCAAGCTCCAGGTGTTGGCACTGGTCATGATTACTTACTTATTCATAGTACAATTGCATCTAAACATTCCAGCTAAGACTGGGAACCTGCAGAAGGAAACTCATTGCCCAAAGACCTGCTCCAAGAAACACTAAGGCCAAACTGATGTCAGCTGTAAAGGTAAAGCAATCAGATTAGTGTTTTTCTGCTGGGGTAGGATAGTCTCCAATAGAAACAAAATGACCCCAGTTTCCACCTACTGCCCCACCCACAGTCTTACACTGCTTTCCAGCTATGCTGGCATGTTCTTCAGTTTCTTAAGCTTCCTTTCTCCCCTTCTTCTGCTTTTCTTTTGGACCCAGGGGTAACAGGCAAGAACCAAGCTAAAAGTTCAGAGTCATCAAACATACATCCAAAGACATTTTCTCAACTGTTTGCAGATGTGAGGATAAGGGGTTGCAGTCTCAGGAACTAAGCGCTCTACTGGGACCCAGGAAAATATGGGAACATGTCTGTATATTTTCCTCTGGCAGAGGAAACAATTGTCACACCACGTGGCTAGAAGTAAATACTCTACCCATTGGAGCTAACGAGAGAGAGCAGCCCTTTTGGCCTCCCTAGCAAGTCCATACATAATGGAGAACTGCTTCTTCCTCTCTGTCACCACAGGATGTGGCTTGACATATTCAGTTTTAATCTTACCCTGATGCATGAGGTTGGTCTGAATTCTGCCCTCAGCCCTCTTTGAGTATTAGCAACACTAATGAAATTACTCTGAGGCTGTCATTTTTCATCTTGGTGTTCTTATATTGCTGATCTGCATTGCAGCACTTTCCTTTGCTCCCAAGGACTCAAACTTTGCTTTGTAGTTATAAGACTACTCAGGAATAGCCTGAAGACTCAGTCAAACCAGAACCAGCAGGGGACCGACCTTTAACATCCTGGGAAAGGGAGAAGCCAAAATTAATCTTCAAACCAAGTTGCCTTCTTGAACACAGAAAGCCAGTGGGGAAATTATTTATGGTTGCTAAGGGAGCTTAGTTAAGTCTAACCAGAGCTCTCCTCTGAGCACATCCTCAGCATGACTAGCCATGAACTTGGAAGTCAGTTTGAGAGAAGTTCAGCTGGAACCAGTGCTCACAGAGAGCTGGTTTCAAGACTACTGACACACACACAAAATCACAGTAATCAATTCAATCAGTATAAAGCAAGACTGAAAAAAATTGCTCAGGGGTGTGAAACTTATTTTAGGTGGGTCATGGAGACTTTCCTACTCTCACGTGACATCTCGCAGTTTCACTGATCTCTCATTTCCAAGAATGCAAGAGCAATGATGGAGTCATGCCATCCCTGTTATCTGGACAGGGAAGGAGTAGCTGCTCTCCTTGGCAAAAGAATGCAACTTTTGACTTCAGTATCACTTCAGTCATGTAGCCCCCTTCTCAGATCTACTCCTTAATATTCTGCAAGGATCCATGCCACAGGCAGCCCTAGGAAAGCTAGCAGCTGGGGCAGAAATTGCCCATTAGACCTCAGAATTGTTGTAGCACCCATTTTAGATGCAGCACGTATTAACAGCAGAATAAAAAATAAATGAAGAACATGCTCCAGAATGGGATGACAGTGACAATATGCTACAGTGAGATGTGAAAAGGAAAAAGACGACAATATCAGTGACTAAGGAAAGAGGGATAATTAAATCCATGGCAGGAGACTACATGCTTGCACATTTCAGCTTTCCCAAAATTTTTATGCAAATAATTAGAAAAATTCTCCAAAGCAGAAATAGAGAAATTTCTCAATGAAGAAGAGACTCTTTCTCCAAATGCCATCAGCCCCACTTACCATCTCATAAACCCATCTCTGAAGGCTGAACGAGCTGTGGTGGAGCTCTGGGTACATCATGGAGTACTCGTAGACAAAAGCAGAGATCATACAATGTACAAATAGATCTCCCTGCAGGTGATTAAAAAAATCTGAGACCTTCTTTTCAGGTGGATCTACAGTTATAAATAAGTGCTTTGGAACTAGTTTTGCAGGATGAAAGTTGGTAAACTAATTTTGACCCTATTTTGTAACAAAACATGAGAGCAGTGGCAGAGGGCAGCTGCCGTTGCAGGAATGGCCAGCTTCAGCTAGTTACTGTGAATGGGATGCAGCAGAACTCAAAGTGTTTGCGCAGATAGAAATGGTTGTTTCATCAGGCTTTCCTTAGAATGACAGATGACTACGAATGCTTGCTATACTATAATATATACCTAGAATGTATTTGTTTTAAGGCTTTTGATTCTAACCAGCTTCTAATGGCTACAAGTCAGTCATGTGAAAAAGCATGAAGCATTTAGTTATGCGGCACAGTTATAGTCCTGTACCCTCTGAGAAAGGACCCAATAATTACAAAAATCCTTACCAAGAAAAAAAAAAAGTGAAGGTCTGATTTTATTGTGCTCTGCCTACTTTTACACTGGCACCCTTCCAAGGATCAGTTGGAACCAATGGAGCTGGCTATGATTAAAGAGCCCATACACACACACACACAAACAAAAAACGGATTACACAGCAGAGCAACAAGACCAAAGACCATTTGGTATGGATTGCTTACCCAAAAGGAGTTGCTTCTTGGAAGGGACACGGCTGTGCTAGTTAATCAGTACTGTCGAAATAGATGTCCCTATCATAGCCAGTTATTTATTTTGCATCAAGAAAGCAGCAGTACCTGGTGAAGTTTGGGAAGAAAACACAACATTGCAAATTGCTTTTCTAAAACTGAAGAAAGCAGATTTATGGAGGAGGTTGCCCAAAAAATGCATTGCAATATAACATTGAGGATGAAGGAAAAAAGAAATGTATGTATAATATTGCTGACTAAACTGCTGACAGGGCAGTTATTTTGGAGGAAATAATTTTTACAGTGCAACTGAAAAAAAAGCAACCAACCATCTCCTGAGATTTGTTTGGTTAGAAAACAAGATCTTCAACACATAAATAGAAAAGAAACTTTCCTCTGGCTACAAAGAAAAAAACAAAGGGAAGACACTGATTAAATATGAAATAATACACTTCCAGTATTGAGCCTCGGGTCATCTGCATGACAGTGCATCATTAATGAGGAGCACCAGGTTCCTCACAGTTACAGGTCTTCCAAAAGAGCAGTCTGTAGATCATAGGGGTTCATTTCCGTGGCAGAAATTGGTGTTTGAAGTTACTGTTCTTTACTAGATTGTGAAACACAAAGGAAAGGTAGTAGATAGACCTCATTTGGGAGCAGTATCTGGCTACGCTTGAACTCCATCACATGGGTTACAAGTATGACTGCGGAGAAATTATTTCTGGAATCTAGAACTTTAAATTAGGACAAGTAAAATATTATCAATTCAATACATGTACTGAATATTTTGCTGTGTTGTTTTTTTTTCCTCAACTGAATGAGCTACATGTTTCTTCCATGTCTAGAAAACGGTTAGTATGTTCTGATTAGCAAAGTTTTGAACTTAAATTTTCCATTTTAACATTTTGAAACTTGAGTTCACCCAAAATGAGAACGAAATGAAGCATATTTCAAACAAAATGAGAGCTACTTTCTGGAAAAATAAAAGATTAAGTATTAGGAGGCATTTTCTTAACACTGGACCACTTATTAGAATCAGCAATGAAAGTCCTGCATCATTTGAATGCTAATGGTCAAGAAGTTGTAAAGACTACCATAGACAAAGCAGACAAAAAAAAAATTTAGCATGAAAGTATTGACAACTCTATGCTTGGCAGTATTCCAGTGAGACTTTCTCCCCTATTAGAGGGAAAAAGCGCAGTTTTTACCCCTACAGAGTTGTGTTTTTTTGTGAAATATGAAAGATCCAAGTGCAGATCCTGGCATTGAGTGAGATAGATTGGAGATTGAAAGTGACTTTCTCAAACTCTTCTTGTAACTACTGTCTTTTGAATAAATGCACTTTCAAATGGACCTTGAGGGGGAACCACAGTCTTCCAAACCTCAGATGAACATCTCTAAAGGGATCTATAAATCTCTGCCATGGGTTTGGACACTAAGTGTGTTTTGGTCCTGGAAAACCTAAAATTACATACCTGTTCATACAAATGCATATAAGCAGTAGTATAATCTGGGAGGACATTTTAAAAAAAACCCCATTCAGTCCATCTCTATATTTTACACAGTGGTGGCATGAATGTCCTGGATATTTCATGTTCTGTATTAGCTGTTGCTTATGAAGTTCCAGATGTCAGTAACTCAACAGACAGGTTTTGAACTAGTGAACAAACTAGACCTGAGCACACAACTTTTCTCCCCCCCCAAAAAAACTGCTTAGTGATGAAATATTTCTTTCTCAGAATGATAAAAACTATTGTTTAATAGTTACAGGTGAGATAAACAACTAGGGATTAATTTTTTGAAGTTTTGGATTTTTTGTTTTCTTTCTAATGTCTAATTTTAACGTTTGCATTTAAAAAGTGTTAGTTTTTTGTTTAGATATGATCTTTTTTTGAAGATGTCTGTATAATATAAATATGAATTCTCCCACAAAAACCTGTTTTTACACAGCTCCCCCAATTTCACTTCTGTAAGCACACTAAGGAACTAAATGTCTATACATATGTTTCAATGAGGATATCAACTAGCCATGGACTGAGACTATCTTTCCTGTGATTCACAATATCCATGCTCCTCTTTGTTACATTTTCAAAAGTGAAAATTAGTCCTGGTAATAATAACTCAAATATACTCTCAATATTGTAACGGAAAGAAGCAGAAGGTCCTCATTCAGTATAAGGTTTAGTTTCAGTTGAAGCAAATTATTCAGATAATTTTTCAGTCTTCACATTTCTTGTGGTTTTAAAATCAGCTAGCAGGCAAACACCAGAGAGCTGCTCACTCAACCACCTCCTCCTTCCTGGCGATGGAGAAGATAATTAAAGGGGCAAAGGAAAAAGAGGCTGGTGGGTTGAGATAAGAACAATTTAATAACTAAACTACAATAAAATTTAAACCAATAATGATAATAATATTAATGTATACAAATACACACAAGTGATACACAGTGCAACTATTCACCACCTGAAGACCAAGGCTCAGCCCATTCCTGGCTAATGATCCCAGAGCAGGGAGAGTCCCAAAAATGCAATCACAGAAAGGAGACAAGAGCGTAAGTGTCCACGACTGAGAGCTGACTGAGAGAGCAAGACAACCCTGAGAGAGGGGCAACCCAGAGGGAGACAATGCAGGGAGAGAGAGCACTCCTGGACAGAGCCTCATCTATATACTGGACATGATGTGCATGATACGGAATATACCATTGGCCAATTTGGGTCTCAAACCTACACTCAAGGTTGAATCCTAGGCTAGTAACTGGGCCTGCGCTCCCTCCCAGCTTCTCCTGCACCTGCAGACACTGGTACAGCAGAGAAGCTGCTGTCCTGTTAGCAACTATAAACATCAGTATGTTATCAGCCTTCTTAGTACAAATCCAAAACTGAGCCTCTTACTAGCTACTATGAAGAAAGTTAGCTCTGTCCCAGATGAAAGCGGGACAACATTTCTCCTGTGTTTCAACAAGGACAGTGACCTTCAACATGCACCACCTGCATATTGGAGAAGCTCAAGGAATATGTGTCACCTAGAGATCTTCTAGTATTGTGGAGTGAGAACAAAATCCAAGGTTAAACACAAACATTAACTGAATAAGCTGAGAAAAGAGGAGAGGAAACCATTAATGAAATAAATGAGTATTTATGAAATAAAAATTGAAAATACTCTGATTCCTCATTAAGAGGCCACAATCAAGGCCCCAGTTACAAGCATTACTTAATTCCTGATATGTCTGAAATTTGGTTGGAAATATATATTTCACAAATTTCTTAAATTCATTAGAGATAGAAATCAAACCTATAGTTTGTGTATTTCCAAACTCAGCTAGGCACATCCATAGTTTCAAACAATTCAGTTATCTATTAACCTTTTCTTTTGATTTCTAAACAGCATGAGGCCATGGTACTCTTGAGTTTGCCTACAATTCATTTACTTAGGTCAATGGATAGTAGGTCCACAGACAACCGCAGCAGAAGGACCAGGCAGTAGCAGGACAGGATGAAGAGCATCGCTCATCCAACCATCCCGCTGTACTCCAGCACCTGCCTTTATTGCCAATGGCTCCTGTCAAGGCACGTTCTTGCTGAGGAGTTTGGATGCTTTGGGCAAAGAAGTCTGTGCTGGGCGGTTTTTTTGAGAAAGTGGTGAGGAAACGAACATAAAACCTGTCAGATAATTAAACCAAATACAGCTTGAAAAAACACTCTACAGAGCTTCTGAGAAAGGCTTTGAGGAAGGAATTGAGAAGGTACTATTTGAAAGAGATTTTCTGCTTTTAGATGGAAAACTGCCTCCAGGTTGTTTGAATCTTTGTGTTTTCAGCAATAGAGGTCTATGCTAAATGTCTAATACTTCTGATAAGGAGAAATACTATGGATTTCATTTTTTGTAGACTACTCCTCCTCTCCATGGTGCCCCAGCATTGACATCCATTTGCTTACGTTCCACTTGCTCCCCAAGCTACTCCTTCAGCTCAGGGTCCTTGCCCACCCTTTCCCAGGGGAATCCAGGGCACCCTCATCCAGCAGTCCTCTGGTGTCTCACAGCGAGACTGCTAGCTGGCCCTTTTGCCATTTTCAAATGGGGTTAAAAAAACAATATATTTTTTCCACAAAATCCAGTCAATGAAGAAACAACTGAGGTTTTCTAGGTCCAACAAATTTCTTTTGTTGGATACCTGTAAACTACTTTTTTTCCCTGTCTTTCTTTCTGTCTTTGCCTGCTACTATGAAAACATTTATGTCTTCCTCTATTGTGGAAAATAGATTTATAGCTTAACTTTGACTAAAGCTTGGTGAACACTTTTGGCTAAAATATCTCTTGGAGAAAATAACTCGGTGAACAGCAACTGGTGTTGAATTTACTGAATGGTTTGAGCCACAAAAGACTTAAAGTAGTCCTCTTCCTAAAAAAAAAAAAAAAAAAAAGTGTTGATATTTAAAGAAAATTGTGTTTTTATATTTTCTTCATTCAAAATAGTATTTAATTTAGAAAATTTAAAAAACTTGTTTTGAAGAAAGCCAACCAAAAAAAAGGAAATACAATTTAAGCAATACATTTTACTTAGGTCAAATGAAGCAAGTAATTTGACCAAAGACAAGTTAATTTATCTTAAAAATGTTTCCGTTACACTCAACCCAAAATTATTTTTTCTTTACTTTTCAGAAATACCAGGAAAACAAAAGATTCACTATTTACACAGCTGCTTTTCTGACACATATGCCCCAGTCTCAGGGCTACATTTCTTATTCCTGGCTGGGCTTCCCAAGAACATTCCACTAGTTAATAGCAATAACATGGGTCAATTCAGGCTTGAGGTAGGTAAGTGGTGTTTAGTGGATTTTTGTCCACTTTTATTAGGTCTGAATAGACTCCATTTTATTACTTTATCAGGTTCTCAAAACTGGAATAACATTTTATCCTGCAATCTGTTCTTTGATTTGGATGGAAGCAAGGTTCAGGTTTCTAATATAGGAAGGTACTAACACAAATACAAGTACTAGTGCAAGTTGCCTATTTCAGAAGGTTTTATTACTTCCTTACCATTCTCATTATTATTTTTTTAAAGCAGCATTCTTGTAGAAGTCTTGTTCCTGGCCTAGTCTATCTTACTGGCATTTAATGTCCTCATTTTTGGAAATCCACTCTGTCTAGCTGTTGGGCTGCTCTAACGTTTGCTCACAAAATTTGCTTACTGTGCTCTGGTAAGAGACAAGTTTCTAAATTTTGGAATTTACTTCTGCTGAAGCTGTGGAGCTGGCATGCTTCACTAGGATTTCATCTTATATTAAAAGAAAGAGAGCCAACATTTTCTTTAGCATTTAATCAATTTCACACCAAAAAGCTCTTCCTCTTTACATCCTCACAGCTTGTCCACAATTTATTGCTTGTTCTCTTTTGCACCTTCCTCTTTTAAGTTCTCTGGACACCAGTTTATACTCCAGTAATCCTCACCTTGCACTACTCTACTCACTTTCACTCCCTTTATTTCACCGTTTTCTTTTTATTCATCCACAAGACATATTTCTCTGACACCATTTTCCTTTCCTGTCTCTCTGAGTGCTTTTCCTGGTTTGAACTTCTGTACTAGCCTTCCATGCTTCCCCTGTCCCCCACCACCTCTGTGTCCTCTGTGGAGCTTTCTTGGGCTCTGTTATTTCTACATTTCTGCTCTTGTCATGCTTACATACTCTCTCATGCCTTTTCTCCACAGTTTTTTACTTTGAATGCTTTATGTAGAAATTGTTCAATGCCTCCTTCTCTCCCCTCATTAGTAATTTCCTTATGCTTGTAACACTTTCCAGATGCCCATATACTAACATCATCCCCACTTCATCCAAAAGCTAGAATCACCCCTTACATGACCAATTTGAGTAACCACAGCAACTAGATCCTAGTCTGCCTTTGTCCTCTCTGTTGTGATACTTGTCCACTTGCCCTTTTCTTTCACAACAATTATTTTATTGAGCTTGTAGATGTGAGCAGGACAGTGGCTTCCAAAGCACTGAAAAAGTATTTTGGATAATATTTGCAGTTTAGCTTTACAGTATCCTTCCTGCCTCTCATCAGCAATCTAGCTCTCTTTTACTTCCTCAAGGGGATCGTGCTTAGCAAAGAATCCCTGCTCCCAGTTAGAGTGCTTCCCATGCTTAGCCAGACCCATCCGTGGGTTCCTGTCCAGACGATTTTTCCATACTGGGTGGAACAAGGGTCATTAAGTAGTCCGAGAGCCAACAACAAAAGGATGTGAGTAGTGAAGCTTAACTATAACTTAATCGTTGCTAACAATAAATTATTTACAATGTAACCAAACAAAGGAGGAACTTGCTGTATCACATAAAAAAGGAGAAAAAACAACAACAAAAAAAGAAGATATCACCATGCTATAGCTTCCATCTGTTCCAACATGGAAGATCTTTGTATGACATTTAGAACAAATATTGTATTTGTTTATACAAAACAGAGACTATCGTATTCTGCAGCCCATTCCTCAGGCACATCTTGCTGAGAGTGCCTAAGCTGCAGGATATCACTCCGAAGGTGACCTCATTCTGAAACCTGAATCCAAATGAATACAAAAATATTTGTTTATTGAAATGCATTGTAGCAGTTTTCAAAAAGTGACCTAGTGAGACTTGTAGCAGAGGAAGAAAGGTCTATTTTAGTTACTGCTCAGCTCGATATATTATGCATCAACGTAGGGCTTCTTCTACTACGGCTCTCAAGTTGTTTTAGGGAAAAACCAAAATGAATAATAAATATATTACTTCTACAGAACCATTTTTTTGCTCTCAGTTATATCAGGATAAATTCAGTGTAAATCTAATTAAGTCAATGGTTTTCTAATAGTGTAAAAGCAAACAAATTGAGCTCTGAGGATTCTCATGTTTTATTTGCCAAGTGTTTTCATGTTATGCTGGCAAATGGACAGTGACAGGATGTACAGGTTTTGGGAACCCTTTGGCAGGCACCAAAGAAGCTCTATTATACCCCATGACAATGCAGCCATTTGCGAATGCCACCAGAACTGGACTTCCTAGACAGAAGCATAGTGGTTCCTCTCATTGATTTGTTGTCCTTACATGCTTACTTGCTAAATTGTAAGGCAAAAGGCATCCTGGATGTTTCCTTGAGGTGGAAATTGGGGTTGAATGAGGCTTTTTTTCCACCAAGCTCTGAACATGAAGGAAGAACATTAAATAGAAACTACAAACAACTGTCATCTACTCTTTTCCTCCTCCCCTCAAACACGGGTTGAAGCTCTCTCCAAACCCCCACAATACATAGGATTAGAGTTCTTTTATCCAGTCAGAACAAATAATTTCCCTTTGGAGATAAGCTTTTAACCTTGCATCAAATTACTTGCATTATTTATTAACAACCTCTGTGTTTGCTCAAAGAATATGGAGACATTTGTCATATTTAATTTCATTTGTGCTTAATGAATAGAGGACCAGATCCAAAAGAGACCTTGAGCACCTTAAATGCATCTTCTGGAAAAGCTGGGGTCCTAAACCTCAGTTGTCAATCCTGAAAGCATCCTCTCAGTTGTCACTCCACATGAAGGTGCTGATACTTCTGAGCCACCTCTCTCCAGGCTGACCAGGAGGAAGAGTCCTAAACTAGTTCTCATAGCAGAAGAGATTTCTTCAGTGTTTCCTCAGCTATCTTCAAGGCTCATCTCCTCCACCAGTGTTGACTGAAGTTGGTCAACAAGGCTCAGAAGTTATTGTAGGGAATAGCAGCAGCTTACTCACAGTTGTATGAAACCTCACTCCACCTAAAAAATGTCAAACCACTTGCCATCATCAAGACCTTTTCTGTGTTATTGCTTGAGACAATAAAGCACAATCAGTTATCTCCATCACATCAAAGTCTCCAGCTCCATAGTTCATCTGTGCTCTGTACACCTTGAACATGTTTCATCCCCACTCAGCCCTCCGTCTCTTTCCCCGAGTTAGAATGGGGATTCAAGAGAAAGGCTAAAAGGGAGGGCATTATCAGAATTAACTCTTGTTAACATATCTGGGCATCAGCTTATCACCTGCTGTTAGCGTACTGAAACACAGAATAAAGCCACATTTCTGTAAAAGACATAGGGTACAAAATTGAACAGAAGTGTGTCAGATTGCAGTTATTCCATTCTCACACACAAAATGTGAACTAACATGTTAACTGCCTTCTGGTCATACAGTAAGAATCCATTAAAATAGTCACCATATGGCTCTTTTTGGGACATGGTAACTTTCATGTTATTTTGCAATCCATTCAGATGAATAGTTTCACAATGGACCCTACAAGACCTTGAAAGGATTTTATCAGGTTACTGGATTAAGGCTTTGATAGAGATTCTGAGGAAAAAGCAGGTGGAAATAACAGTTCACACAGTGCCTCTGCAGAGTGATTACTGGGCTATATTCTCTGTTCAAATGGGAAAAGGAAATCCCTTGAAATAAAAAGTCTGGCTGCTGCTGATTAGCTGACAAGAATGAAATTGAACACTACGCGCATAAAACTCTATATGCGCTACCAACAGATCCATCATGTCAGCAATTCATTTTCTTATGGTAGCATGGGCTTGGAGATGAATCCATTAAAGCCCAAATAAATTAATAGCAGAGAAGAGAAGCATCCCCTGCCTTGCATGATTTTCTGTACACATGGCTTACAAGTCTAGTTTTGATTTTGGGGTTTTTTTTCTATGTTTATCGCTTCCTCATTCATTAACTTTACTGCATTATATAGCCAAGGCCCCAAATAGTCTGCTTTTTGCTGTTATCAGCATATAACTTACACCGGTTTCTCCAGCTGCAGGAATACTGTAGTAAGAATATACCATATGGAGTAGATACCTCTAAATCTCTGAGTAGTTGAAGTAGAACCTGGCACTCATAGCAAGGACTAAGGGCACAATAGATTGAGGGTAGACGCTGGTTAAGATTAATCTAAAACATTAGACCAGTATTTTTTTATTTTTAACAGTCTGTATCAGCTCTATCTTTTTCTCCAGTTTTACCCCTTGCAGAGTCATTGAAATGCATTGTCTGTTGGAGGACTCCAGTTGTGGTGGTGATGGTACGTTAGGTGGCAAGTCCCATGAAGCATGTTAATATGCGCTAATCTTTTAATAATGATGAATATTTGACTCTTTGTAATAGGGATATTTATTTTAAAGAGGCTTTCCACCAAAAAATCATCACAATGGTTGTCACAAGTAAGCTTCCCTCCCCTTTGAAAGAACCGACTGTAGTGGAAAAGATAATTACTTAGTTCCTTTATCTCAGAATTATTTGTAATAAAACCTGAAATCGCACCACAAGGTCTTTCATGAGGATGTCATAAATTAAGATGCATCGATGTATTTGGTGCATCTGTTCAGCTCTGCGCTCCTTTGTCTTCTGCAAATAGCGCAGCAGCTTCAATACCCAGCAGACAGCATTTACGCAAATGATGTCGTGGTCTGTATCATTAATATTCAGTGATTGTCTGTCATAGACACCTTACTGTACATCTGTTATGCAAATTTATGTTAATTTTTGCTCACTGACAGCTGCCTTGGTTCCCTCCCTAAAATGATCTTTTCCATTTTGAAGTTTGCAATCTGTTCCCAAAAATGTTAATCTAACAATTAACTGAAATTGCTAAACAGAAATTTTACATGTTATGTCCAAAATAGAAACCAGTGTTTTTAAATAGATGGTGAATCTTCTCTTCACATCATTTGTTTTATATGTGATTCAGAGAAGGGTAAACATTGATCTTTGCACAGCCTGTGTTGGAATAAGTGACAATCTCCCTATACAGTAATAGGTTTTGCAGGAAATTATGCCATCTTGTTTTCGCATAGGCTGTGGTCATAAAACTGACTTTCCCATTAAAATCTGCTCTTTGTACATTTTTTTTCTATTTTGATTTTTGGAAATGGAGAGGCAACTCTTTATTTATATATATTTTTTTATACCTTTGATATTAAATAATAGGACCATATTTCACATAAAGAAAAAATGTTTCAGAGCAATTACAACATCATGGCACCACAATGTATTAGGAAAAGTGTTATGCAGAGGTCTTTGAAGCTAGGTTCAGAGTGCTGGGGCACATATTTTGGTTCAGTGTATGCACAACTGCATTTTTGCTTCCAGAGTCAAGAACCAGACAAGTTATACCAGGTATCCCTCAAGGAACCAGTGGACATCTGGGCATGTGGTATACAGGAGAGGGTTTAAGTCTCTTCAACGTTAGGGAAGGTACATGAGGAGACTAGACAGAAAAACCATCTCTACCTTAAACCAAAGAGCAAGCAGGTTGCTGGCATAGTTTGTTTACAAGTTCTGGGGCATCACTTAGATCCAGAGCAAGAGAACCATTGGCAGGAGCCAGGGAGAGCTTGGGTCAGACAGACACCTTCAAGAGATGTCAGAAATGTGAGGGTAGCCCTGTGTTTCAGAGAGGGCAGCTCTGAAACTGGAGATGAAATGGAGAAGGAAAGGTTGCAGTCACAGATCAGGCTGTTAGGAAAGGGAATTAAATAAGAGTATGCATACTGCTTGTATTGGGAAAGAAGCCCCTAAGTGCCCGTACACTGAGGCCAAGAGCTTCAAAGTAGAAATGGCTTAACTGCATTGCCTGGCAGTGTAATAGGGCCATGATGTAATAGATTTCTCAGAAATCTATGGCCAAATCAGAATTTGACAGAATAATGCAGAACCTGACTATAAACCATACAGAAAGACGGGCTGAAAGAAGTGAAGTTGCAGACATTAGAAACAGCATTACAGCGCACCACAGATTCAGTATCAGTCTTTAGCATGGAAAATACAGCCAAGCTACCTATCCAAGCCCTACCCTTATCAGGAAATAAAGAGCATTCTATGTCAGGCTGAGCTGTCAAAATAAGAAGAGTAGGAAAATTAAACTGATAAATTAAAGACCAACATGTCACCTGACTGATGGCATCCCTCCAGGAGATCTCTTAGAAGCATAGCCGCTCTTTCTAACAAAGAATATGGAATGGCTCATTAAAAAACACGGAATGGCAGAGTATCAAACATTGCCCTTTCCTTCCAGAAAGGGAAACAGGGGAATACTCAGAGTTACAAACAATGCATCCTCAGAACACTTTTTGGAACAATAATTAAGACAAAATTTAAGATAAAATCACCAAAATGAATAATCTATGAGGCCAAGCTGGCAGAGCTTCTATTAAAGAAAATTGTTCTTCTCTAGTCTATTGTAATGCATCAAGAGTGTTAAACAATAGATGATGAAGACCATTTTGTAAATAAGTTCACTTGAAAGCCCATGTATTTAATTGAAAAAGTATTTCCTGAGGAACCGATTAGGAAAACAAAGTAATCATGTAAGAAGAGTAAATATTTTGCTGTAGTTCAGAAAGTGATTCACAAAAACCTCACACAGAAGTATATAACTTACTCCCAAATTAGAAACCTATAGTGAAAAATTGCTGACCTAGTTTAGAAACTGCAATTAATAAGACTGTTTGGAAAAGGGTTAAACAGCCATATCAGTATTTGTAGGTGACAACAGTTTGTCTAGATGTCCAGACAAACAAAAACACTTGACAGACTTAGGAAGGCCTTTAAAATAAATCACAAGGAAGCACTAGAAAAACAAATTCAATGTCAAGTATGAGATAAATTTAGGGACATGGGGTAGTACATTAATGGAACCTCCTGAGGCATCAGGTTCTACCATTTACTATTACAGGCACATACATCATATAAACTTTCATGGTAAGTTTATCAAGTTCCAGTTTTTGTTCTAAGCACAGTTACCATACACATTTTTGGTAAGAAATATCTTCAGAACAAAGTCTGAATTCTTCATAGCAACATTCAAGCATATAACAGAGGCTACAGCTAAACATAATGGTTCATAAAAATTAAAACTGACTTTGACTACTGTGTTTCACCTGTCTTATCATGAAACATTTTTCTAGTTAAAGTAGAACTTGCACTATAGTTCCAATAATACTATACTATCCTGATGTAGGCAAAAACCTCACAATAATAATTTTTTTTTTAATGTTAAATTACATTGTTGGGGATGAACCATTCTACAGGCTTCATACATAGTTTTCCTAACTAATTACAACAATCTGAAACACCAACCTATGGAAGTTTTGGCTTCTTTAATTACAGGAAATTGGCAGGCAACACAGGACAGCATACCAAAGGTTATCTGTATAGCATCACCTGCAGTGTTGAAGTAAAGTGGTGGGATGACAGTAGGGGAGTTGTGCAGGCATAAAAGCTATTAAGAGCAGTGGACCAGCCCAAGGTTACTGCATCCACCTGGCACCCCAGCAAGCATATCCCTGCCTGCTGGATGCTATTCATCAGTCCCAAGCTCAGGACTTTGCCTCTGCTGTGTTAGCTTAGTTTTGAACTTACTTCAAACATCCTAAGTCCAGAGAGATTGTTATTAAATTGAGGTCCACAGAGAGATACAGTTTTCATTGTTTGAAATAGTTCAGTCACAGCAGTTGGAAGAACAAAATGTCAAAGAACAGCTACAACATGACTGATCTCACAGCTTAAAACTGATATCTCTGGTGACCAGATCTATTAAAACTGATTTTTTCCCCTTGATGACATTAAGATTAGATGATGCCTTTTTAATTTTTTTTTTTTTTAAACACACTGGCATTTTACTGTCACATGGCTGAATGTGATGAACTGCTTTATTTAATGTCCTTAAAACCTTGACAATATTTCTGTACCATGTAAACCTCAAGTTGCTGACTACAGCCTCAGCAGGAGCTCAGAGGTTATGCCAGGAATTACCACCTGTAGAAATGAGCTGAGACAAAGACAATTTTTCCATTTTTATTTTCTCCTTCTACCCATTTTGGAATGGAAACAAATATTTCAGTGTTTCACAATAGAAAAGCTGCCAGAAAGACAGAGACTGACTAGCATATTTTGCTTCCAGAAAACAAACACTGTATTCTAGTTTTTGAGTTTCTGAATGTCTTTATTATATAGGCAAAATAAGTTTCATCAGAAATGGCCCCTTAAAATAAAAAAAAAGTCACAATATTGTTCCAAAATTTATGAAGCACTTTAATTTCATTGTTTTAAAATGCTGTTTCTTCCAGACTGATTTAAAGAATCTTAACGAACCGTATTTCATTTGAAGTGATGGAAGAGAATTTCAGAGGCACCTCTGACAGAAGTTTCCTGAACAGCTCTTTCCTGAGCTCTGATGTTCAAGGAACTGGATTTTGAACTGTCTGTAACCAAATGCTGAGTCTGACTGAACTGTAACAACTCTCACCCTACACCCGGCCCTTGGCATATGCTTTGTATACAAATACCAACCAAAGACAGAACAACCCAACAGCACAGCAGCTTTCTAGGCCCTACAACTTAGAGAAATGCAGCAGAAGCCCACCCCAGAAGTGCAGAGACAGGCAGCCATGCTCAGAAAGACCCTACAGGTATGATGGCTGGTTTGCAACTCGCTGCTCCTGCGGCAGGCATTGTGCAGTTCCCCCTCACCCCTGTCCCCCAGCACCCTGCGCCGCTGCACAGACCGCGTCCTCCTGCTGCCATGCTGCCACTGAACAGCAGCTTTTGGAGATGGTGTCGGCAGACACAAGGACAAAGGGGTTTTGTTTGTTTTCAGAATGTTGCTGAACCAGAAAAAAACACTGTTATTTTCATTTTAACTGTTCTTTATCTTGACACCTGCCTCCCCAAGACAGAATACACACACCTAGAAAGAGAGACTTAATTAGATTTCTCATTTCTGACAGCCACTAGTGCAATAATAATCTCTTCTCCCTGCCCACATAGGTCACAGAAAATAAGATTGGAGGGATCTGAAAAGATTGGAAGCCTGCTAAATTATTCACAAGAGCAGTGTTGAGGTCCACCTGTGAAGAGCAGCATTTCTTTACAGGACTGAGTGACTTTCATCAGTCACTGAGTTACTGACAACAATTACTGACCAAAGTAGAAAAATGTAAGTTAATGCACATGGGGAAGACCTCTGCCAAATACACAGAAAACCTGTTCCCCCACCACTCCTCTGACTGTTGCTAATTAGTAATGGGATCTTGGGGTCCTAATAGGTAATTTCATGGATCTATCACCTCACTGATTAATAGTAATCGAACAAGCCAGTTAAGGAATTATTACGAGAGGAACAGAGAACGAGATAGAGGATATGATGATGCTGATGAATAAATCCAAGTTTTACACTTGCGCCCAGTTCTCAGAAAGGAAAAAGGCTGTAAAACCAGAAAACATTCTAAGAACATAATGCAAAATAATTTCTGTGTAAGGAATGACTAAACAAGCTGGGTGTCTCTGGTCTGTGGAATATAATAATGTACACAGTCATTACTGGTATGGGTGTTTAAGAAATGACTGTTCACTCTTTATTCCACTGCAAGAGTTCAGGAGCAAAGAGGCGCTGGACTGAATGCAAGGGAGGTGGTGGCTCTCCATTCCCTAGGTAGCAAATTGCAGAGCCTCCAGAGGTTCTGGTTCATCTGGTTCAGAAAGCCTCCACGCTGACAACTGTTGGAAACTAAGAGAGTGGGTAGGGAGGGCAGTATATAAGTCTATCCTACTCCTCTCTGGGTCACTTATTTCTCTCAAATGCAGACACAAGATGCTAGGCAAGACAAACCTTCCCCAGATTCCTAAGCATTCACATCAGGTAAATAAAAAATCTCCATGCCATTCACAAGAGGAATGAACAAGTGTTCAAATTAGGGAAAAAACCCCAAACAAACTACTTTGCATTTTTCAGCCCTAAACAGACGACAAAACACTCCTAAAAATAACCAGCCAAACTTACCTTCAAAGACATGACTATTTTTTCCCATATGAGAACAAAGCCCCTCCTTGCCCTCTACTCAGCAAGTCCCAGCACTGAAGGATCCCCTTGCTTTCAGTCCCCACCTTTTTATGCTGCAGCTATGAACTGTGACCAACCAAAAGCTGAAAAACACCATCCTGAAGAAGTGCTCTGTCAGCAGGCCTCTCTCTCCCCTTCCCAACTCTCCAAAATCCTGCTCATAAAAGAAAAAACATTTGGTCTACAGTGTCATCAAATAAAGGACTTTACCTGAGAAAAGCCCCCCTTTGTTTGTGGTACTGTTGGGAACTTCTCTCAGGTTCTGCAGTGCCTCTGCCTCATACATCACCCTTCTCATTTTCAAAGACAAGTATTTTCAGAATGTGACTTCAGCTACAGGAAATTTAAAGTCACAAGTGTCAAAACAGATTTAGCAAAGCAGTAGCTAGAATTAATAGAGAAAAAAGTCTACCGACATTGCTAATAAATTATGATCTAAGAGAGATTTATGATCACTAGATTGCATTAACCTGTTCCTTTCAGTCCCACTTAAACTAAATCCAGTTAAAGAATTGTATATTCCCTCTACTTAGATAAAACTCCTACTAGTTAGACAAGCATCAATGACTTGTGAACCTCTGTTACTTGTATTTAATTGTTCTGCTCCTTTAAAAAGGCCATAGTGATACAGAAGAACAGAAGCAAAATAAAATTTGTATAATTAATTAGTATGTGACTGGGAAGCAGAACAGCTTAAATTTGTGAGTGTGTATATGCTGATATTCCCTGAGATCTGAAAATGCTACTATACCAGAAATAATATCAAGAGGAAAATGATGCAGGATGACTCAATAGTGAGGAGCAAGTTATGAGTATCTGGTAGGGGCACATCACAGATGCTGAACCTTCTGTGGCTGTAACTGCAAATAATTGAGATGATCCATGGAAAAGGATTCCTTTAATATAAGAACAATTTAGCTTTAGGTCATTTTGAGTGGTTTTGGGGGTGGAGTTAAAACAATATAACATCTCCCCAAACTCATTAGAAAAACCTTAATTAACCTGCGTAGAAGAAAAAGTCAAACTCACAGCTGAGTAGGAATAGGTGACATTTTGATCTAGGTAATGTGAGAATATGCAAAGCATAAATTGAGCTAATTTACATGTGTGGCAGTGTATATAAGTTCAGAATTTTGCCCAGCAAATTTCATTAAAATGAAGTCCTTCTCAAATGCCAAATATTCTCTGGGAATAAGTAGAGGTGGAAAGAAAAGAACAAATAAACCTAGATAAACTTTAAGATGAAAAGCAGGTGTGCAAGTTAGAGAAACTCACAGGGAAACTCCCTCTGTAAAAAGGCATATATTCACCTCATTAAGTGCCTGGGTTTCTGCAGCTACACTTCTTTGGTCTTTGTTTTCCATTAATTCCAGTAAATGAGGTCATTTGCAGCAATGTCGAAGACAGATATATATTTAAGCAAGAAGAATACCCCTGAAAAACAGTATTTCGGGTACCCCTGAATTTGCAGTATTTCAAGCTCATTTGGGGATTTATACTAAGATGTGAGTCCTATAAGCTGTGCTCAGAGCTTGGGACTGGGAGCGCTTTGGCAAGCTATGCCTTCGGGAAGAGCACAGCACTCCCCAGCCATGTGCATCTTCCTACCATGCTGCAGTTTTCACAAAACTCATCAAACCTCCTGCGTAAAGTAAAATGACTGAATTCAAGGTTTAATGTAGATATCTTATACATTTCCATCACATCATATTTACATTGAAAAGGTCAGGAGCTGAACTTTGTAAAACATAGTAGATCCAGTGCTGTGAATCCTAATACTGTTGGCTGATCATTTTTACATATGAATACACTGAGCTTTCCTCAATTGTGTTTTAATACAAGCCTTAGGATGTAGGTGGCACCCTGACTGCTGAGCCAAAATCAGCTGCAGTAAAGAGAAGTATGCTCGTTTATTGCCAGGACCCTTTGATTAAGCCATCATTCCATAAGGATCAAATAAGCATTTTCACAAGTGTATCTGCAAACTACTGCATTCTGCAAATTTTTAGGCTTAGTTCTCCATGGTACTGGCAGCTACGATCTCCCAAGTAGACTGGTTCAGGTAGCCCTGCAGCAAGTAATAAGGAATGGGATTACTGAAAATATATCCTTGAGGTTTTTATTCCCATCCTCTCTTCGCACTGTAAATATGAGTTTTCAGTATTTCCCTGGCACTCATTACTGTGATGCCCAAATACCTAGGTACAGGCAATACACTTTGACCTGGTTAGCTGTTGCAAAGAAGTCTTCCTGTAGAATCAGACTGTTGAGTAGCCTCTCCCATGTGACTATTTTATCATTATTATTATTTTACTGCCCTATCTCAGGACCTCTGTATTCTCTGTATCTCACTCCTTTCTTTGGTTTGCAGCTACTGCAAATGAAACATCTGCAACCATTGTGGATAGCTATTGGAAACCAAATTTGAAAAAAAAAAACCCAAAAAATCAGAATGTAGTAAAAATTATTCGGAGGACTGCAACAAGCGTCATTTTTGCACATCACTGTGATTCTGTGTAGGTTAAAACTGCAAGGTAAAACCCAGCTACAGACAGTCCACATGACTCTTTGGTTACAGCGTGAAGATTATTACAATCTGGAGCCAATTCTGGAGAGGCATCCAACAGACGAGCCATGCAAATAAGCCTTGTTTTCCATGAAGAGTCTTTCTACTGTCAACTCTATTTACTGTCGCTGTAACATTATCCATCATGCCATGGAAAATGTCAGACATAAAAACAAAGTGGAAATCTATAAAACTGGTTTTGAGCCAGTAAAAAATGTCAATTTTGTGTCAGTCTTTATAAATCCTATTAACTGCAGTACTTTAGAATCTATAGGATTTCATAAGACTCATAAAGCAAGCAGCATTTGGATAAAAGACACACAGAAATCCCACGTATGCATATGCAGAGAAACTTGAAGAAATGACTCAGTGGCAGACATCCAGTTATGTCAGTAATGCCAAAAGTGATATAGTTGAGAAGTCTATGCATCCTTGTTAAGCTGGTTATCTTCTCCACGGTACCACCATGGGAAATTTTAATGTTGCAATTTAGAGATGTAGCTTCATACAGTTGACTTGAACAATATCCTCTCCCTTATCTACGGGTTGAGCTGTTGTGTTGAAGGAACTGTGTCTCTCTCTATGTATCATGCCACACCTCTCTTCTTAAACAAAAACTTCGGTTTATATCAGAGGAGATTTAATCCAGCTAATCACACCTAATTACAACAGTGTTGTACGAAGTGTGTGAAACACCTTTCAAAATGTTTTTCCTGCTATCAGAATGACTCTTTTATCTTTTTGCTTTACGTGTTACATTGAGATTTACTATTTTCCCTAAATAATTGTGCTACATGCATAACTGGCCTAGAGGGCATAGAATTCAGTATTTTACAATTACAAATTCATAAGGAAAAGAAAAAAAATATTCTTTCTCTTCAGCAATGTACTTAGCTCTAAGCACATACAAGAAACTAAAAGTCTGACTGTGAATATTTTCTTCCCTCTGGGGAACATTTTTTCACATAAGTAACCCCATCTATTTACACTGGGAGAAGTACACTAAAGATTGCAAAGGCAAGTGTTGGAGGAGAGCAGTTCAGCTGGAGCTGCACGAGACAACGGGCTGTGAATTGTGGTTTATTAATTCCTTTTGGCAATGTGACCCAATAACTGCAAAATAACAGTAACATGAAATATGGTGCACAAAATGTGACTAACAGCAATTATGCTAACTGTGAATCCAATCCTGGAGAAAGCAGCAATAAGGGATGCTCAGCATCCCAGGACATGTATGGTTAACCTCAGCTAACCAGGTTAATCTCCCTATGCTCTCTGTTATTTCAGTGGTGAAGGATAAGCTCATTCAGATCATTATTCTAGAGCAGAAGCCCAACTTTACTTATTTTTACTTATTTCTGAGGTCTCTCTGTATCTGTCTCTCTCTCCACACATTGCAGGAGGACACTTAAACTGTTTTAGAAAAGAGTCTCTTGTAAAAACCCATCTTAGAACTGTGGCTGAAAGTAAATTCCAGTACATAAATTAATCTAAGTTACATGTGAATTTACATGTTGAATGTCAAGATATAACACATAGACTGCCACCAATGATGCAAAAAGAAAGTGCAAATGAAGTACACGTTCTGCTTTGGCAAACGGCAAACAAATGCAGAAATCGATATTCACTACACTGGGAAGTTCAAAATAACTTATCAGCATAGGGAAGAGGGACAAGGGCCCAGGTGGGAGGTTGTCACAGGCTGGCCATGGCTGTCCAGTACCAGCCCTGCTCTGACCTGGGATTTGACCTGTGCCAAGCAGTGCTGCCCCACGCCACACCCCGGCAAAGCTGGGACGGAGCCCAAAGCCCAGGAAAGGTACTCAGAGGCTGCCCTCTTCTGCGATGCTCAAAGTGCCAACCATGCAGACAAGTTACATCAGGCTGTTTGCCCTAAGGGGCAGAGGACAAGCTGTGGCCTACTTTATTTAATACTATAAAAAGAGTCTGTCTTGACAAGAGTGCAGCACGGTGAAGCACTGCATAATGTGATATTAATTTCCATCCCCGTGCCCATATCCATGTCCATTTTCACAGGCAATATGGACTCCTGTTTCAACGTTGTTATAGACAGGTTCACAACCAGCATGAAAACCTAATACCTCAGTCCTGTCCTTGGCCGGGGCCGTGTTTCATTAGAATAGTGACTGAATTATTCCCTTATCCGTGATATATTCCTATTAATAGCATTCTGCTCTGACTAACAAACAGCTTTATTTTATTGCCATGATTTCTGGCTTTCTTACTGTCTTTGAAAATATGAACTGAAACACTCACTCCAGGAGTGGTTAAAAAATATTACTACTTCAATGCAATGTTGCAGGTAGTAAATCTTTTCACATATGAAAATTAATCCCTCTGCTTGTTTAGAGAGACACATGCTGCAAAATAAAATCACAACTGTAAGTGATAAGAAAATCTCCACAACTGATATCGCTGCCTACTTTCAACTGATAGCAGAGTTACCTAGTGCAAGGAAATCTGCTGTTTTCATAGAAATATCAGCCACAGTGGAGACGACAATGCTGGGATGCAGCACATCAGCAGAGAAAGGAGAGAGAATCTTCATTAACAGCATCTCAATTAAATGGGATATGCAGGGTCAGTCCTGGGCATATTGACTTTATTTGTAGTGTTTGCTCTGTATGGACTTCAGAGAGAAAGGCAATTCTGGTCTGAGGCCTCAGTCCCTGACAACAGCTCTGCTCTCCTGAAGGAGCAGAACTTTCTCTGAGGAGGCAAAGCTTGTCTGGGCAAGGACTTTCTTGAAACTTAGTCTGAGGCAATCAAGACACCCAAAGTCTCTAAGGTCTACAATAAACGTCAACACATTCAGCTTCAAGTGCAAGGTGTAAATCGTTCCATCTGCCTTTAACAGGAACACAAAATAACATGCACATTTAAAGAAAGAAAAAAAAAAGCCTCACATACTGTACAGCCCATGTATATCTAACTGAAGTACTCAGACACTCTGGCAGTAAAGGTGATATAAACTTGGTTGAAGCCAGAGGGGTTGCAGCTCAGGGTCAGGCAGTGCTCCGTGGGTCCGTTGCCACACAACCAGCATCCCGAGACATCTTCCCAAGTGGCTGGGGATACCTCCTGGCCTGAAAAGACCTTACACATTGGGCAGACTTCTCTCCCTGAGCCAGGACAGAGTGTCTACGTTCACTAGTCAAGCTCAAAAAAATGATGTTTTTGGAGGCACCAGTCATCCTGGGGCTTATGATAGCTTGAACATATTCTAAAAATCCTAAGAATTATCTTCCTAGTTTTCTCTGCAGCACCACCATCATTGCTTTGGGTGACAGGATTGACTACTTGGACAAATGAAGGTGACAAATCAACCCCAGGAGTAACAGACATCCTCTACTGTATTCCTGGTGACCACCTCTTAGAATGGGATTTGCACTGAGTGAGCTCATACAGCTCCAAAGAGAAGATAATCTATGCTAGCAAAAAACCAAAACCAAAACACTGAAAAAAAAAATCCACCCCAACTTGCAGTACTTTGATCAAGATCTGAAGGAACACAAGGTCCTTTATAGAAAATAAACTAACTATATTTTGTAGCTTTCAGGAAAACAGATACAGAGTGTGTTAACAGCAATATGTACACTTGCAGCCCCAGAGTCCCACCTCCTGAGTCGCCAGCTCTCTGTCCCGCAGCATGTTCTTGGCTTTGCTGCTCTGGTGCACAAGTATGACCCCAATTTAGATGTCTTACAGGAGCAAGCCAGTAAAGTTGGACCTAATCAATTCTCCTGCTCACTTGAGAAGGGGGATTGATAAAATTGCATACTATGCAATCTAAATAAAATTAATAATTTTTTATTAAGCTTAAACTTAACCATCAGGAAAGGAAATAAAAGTGAAGAAAGCAAAGCAAGCTATCACAGAAAGTATTTCACTTCCATGGCCAGTGGAGCTTAAGGCCATGCATGTTTTCACTGGTTTGGTATGTTCTGAAGGAGGAAGAAGTTTACAAGTTTGTCCCGCTCCGCATGCGACCCGGCGCAGGCTGCTCCACCCTGCCTTGCAGCGCGGAGCCTGCCAACCTGCTGTGAGACCCCCCTCACCGCCTCCTCCGGGACGGAGAGCACAGCACAGCTACCCCGTTTCTCTCCTCTGTGTGTTGTCAGCACCATGATAAAGTGTTTGAGCGGGGGTTTCTTTTCTTCTTCTTTTTCTCTGTGTTCTGAGTTACATCCCATTCTTCCTTAGGGGATATATAAATCCAGTCTTAATGATTTATTCCTCAAGCAAGAGGGACTACCAGATAAAATAACACAAACTAATGAACTCAGGCCAAGTACCTGTCCCAATAGTCAGTGAGTGTCACCATGGACTGCAAAGAGACTCAGACTTGGCCCTCTTTCTGCAGGTATGGAAAACATTAGTGAAGCTTTAGAACATGCCTGGGGCTCTGTCCTAACCTATGTTGAGTAGCTATAGGAAAAATGTAAAAAACATAAATTTCTCTGCTCATGAGCCAGGGCGGGAGACTTGTCCAATGAACCATCTGTGACAGCACATTTTGAAGGTGCCATACGTTTTCCAAACTATCAGAAGATATAAAATGCCTGCAGCCCCCAGCAACAGTTAAAGGTGGGCTCCTCGTGGAAGAGCACAACAACACAACCCATGAGGGGCTGCAGCCAAGACACACAGCCCCAGTGGGAGCTTACAGTATCTCTAAGGCAGAGGAAACGTTAGACTGTGCTCTTGTTCTGTACTGCTGTACGACCTAGGCAAGTTTAGCTTGTACTTCATAATTACCAGAGGTGATTTATTCTCTTGTTATCATGACAGAAGCTTAATCAAGAGAAAGGTCATAAAAAAGGTCCAGACTTTTACCCATTGCAAAAGTCTGGCTTGGATATTCTGCTATGTACTAGGAGTAGAGGTTCTTTGCTCCATAGTCTGAGTAGAAATGGACTTGGCAAAGGAGAGGATCTAATCAACTTCATTTGTACTTTGCCTTCTTGTACAAAAACTGGGAACATATGTCAAATCAAGCAACCACGAAGCGTCCAGGATCATGCTTTTAATTTTTTTCTGGAAAAATAGAACAGATGGAAGGCCAAGTAACCACATTTATTCATTGTACATGACTTTCTATCATGAGTGTGTAAGAGGTTAAACATTATCTTCCTCCTGTTATTTGCCAGTTCAAGTTTAAGGAGTTTGGTGTGGAATTATTCTTAAAGAATTGTGTGTGAGACTGACAAAACCAGATAAGGAACAGAAAAAAAAAACCAACACTGCAGAGTGTTTGGGCACATAACTGCAGTAGCTGCAAGACTTAAAGAAGATCAGAATTACTAAGGTGTAATGCAATTTTGCTATGGGAGGGAGGTTGAAATCTATCCATATGTTTTAGTCTTATTTTAGAGAGTGATGCACATAGAATAATTTCATACACAACAAGTGAGAAGGGTGATTTCTGCATAACAGTATGTCAGATGTCCCAGGCTGTTCTGTGTTCTGAACACTCCAGCATGACCTTCTGGTGCTCAAATCAAGCAGCTCCCTGATAGTGCATGTGAAGGGTTTAGCTATGATTGTTGTGCAGTATAAAGATCCAGGCGTGTCATTTTGCCATGGCAAATTTAGAGCGAAAGAATGGATTAGTCATGGCAAAAATGCTAAGTATAGATTAAACTCAGCCAAAGCTATGGGCTTGTTTTCTAGTGGCTTGGTGAAGGTTCTGTCATTCTATTTATCAGAGACAGTTTTGCTGGTGATGGGTTTTCTGTTGTTTTTGCTTTTATGCATGAGCCTAGCTATGAGTGTGATGGATGAGGTAGTGCTGGAACTGAAGGGGAGCAAAGACCACCATAAGATTAGTGTCTTTCTATAGAGATAAAAGACATTTATTATTTAAGTCCACATTACCTCAAAATTCTAGCCAGAGACCAGGAGTTCATAACACTTTGTGATGGACATAGAAAAGACCCTCAAAAGCTTAGAAATTAGGTATAAGATGAGAGGGAGCACATGGCTTTAGGTAGATAAGCCGCAGGAGTATCAAGAAACAGTGGCATGGATCCTGTTCCTCAGAAACATTTCCAGTAGACAAGCAGTCTGCTCTTCAAAAAGGTTGGGTGGCGCAGAAAGGAAAAATGAGAAGGAAGTAAAAAAAGTAAATGCTAGAAGTAAAAAAGTAAAATGCTGTGAATGTAAAAAAGTAAAATGCTGTGAATGTTTCTAGTTCAGAGCATCAATTAGTCAGAAATAACTGCAAATGTATGTGGACCACAGTTAGTGATTTCCAGCACAGAACCCAGGACATGGCATGGCCGGAGCCCTGAGCAGCCACAATTGCCTTCAGCTGATACAAGGGAAGAGTTATTTTGGTCTTCCTGGGTGAAGGTCAAGGATCTCCAAGGAAAGTGACACTGAGATCACTAAATCCATTGAGTTTAGCATTGTGAATAAGTGCTAGACTTATTTTCCTGTTGTGAAGTTTGCTTTCGATTTGAGACATCCATGCCCAAAGCAAACTCTGTGAAGTCATGGAGTTACACTGTTTAATTTTGCTCTGGGAGATTCAAGTGAAATGCTTAATATTTGTGAAACGTCTATGCTCAACATTTCTGTTTGTCTTCCTTTGTTTTTTGGATTTTTTCTAAAAAGAACTTTGATCTTCAAGTTGAGATTTTAAACACACAGAAGTCTGGAAATTCTAAGTTACTGTTACCATGGCAACCAGAAATATATACACCAATTAAAGATTGTAAGTGCAACAACCACACAGAGTAGTACCAGTTCCTACAGAGAGAGTCTCCATTATGGCTAATAAGAATCTTTTATTTGGTTTTTGTGGTTTTATGTGAATAGAAACAGATATGCAGATAATGACACTTCTCCAAACCAAAAGACTTCCAATTAAATTGCTATATAAACTTTTAATTGTAGAATTTTCTACCTTTCCTGGTACATTATCCTTGATTTTGGTCTTAGCAGACAATAGTCCCTTTTCCCAAAATCTGGAAACCTAAACTAAGAAAAAAGAACAATTCCTCTGGAATACTAAACAATGAGATAATTTAGATTACCTGTGGTTTAATTCTGCAAATCTGATTGAAGATCTTGTGTAGCACTGAAACTTAAGAAACTTTGTCTTCTCCTTAAAGCAAAGTCTTACATATAAAAGCATGCTAACACTGGGGTGATTAATTTTTTTCATAGTAGTTGTCACCAATTTATCATCCTGTGCCTAGAACTGGTAGACAGCTATGATTAAAAAAAATCTGTCTCAAAAATTGGAATACAATTTTCTGACAAATAAATTGCATGCACAGGACTTGTCTTACTAAATCAGTCTCCGGAAGAACATGTCCCTCTCCACTGACCGTAAAAGGGTCTGGCTGACAGGCTGGGACCAGAAGCCTAACTTTACCCACTAAATCTAGGTGAGGTTAATTCCTTTTTTTATGGATGATGTGCTACTTTTTTTCTGTCTTTGGAAGCAAGGTCTGCTTGAAACTGACCTCTGAGAGTGGCCTCTTCGAGCAACCCCAGGAGAACTGATGGGCTTTAAGGAAAGATGAAGCCACTGGGACATTATGAGACCCCCTAACAAGTGGGCATTTGAAGTTCTCATTACCTGCCTTATAAAATGGTAAAGAAAAAAAAAAAAAGTGATTTTTCAGGACCTTTAAGCTAACAACATGGTCAATACAGGCATCACAGAAGGGGTGTGCACATGAAGAGGTGCCACACTAGGGATCACCTAGTTCAGTCCAGGTGGTGTGACATCCCCACACAGTGCCTTGCAGGTTACTCAGGCCACCTAGTGCATTAACAACTTATACTGCTTCACGCTGTCTGTGTATATACACTTCATTGCATGTGTACATACATGCCACCACTGGGCAATTAAAGCTGCTGAAGATGACAGGCTTCACTGTAATAGTTTTAAGCTTTGCTCTGTCATAACTGAAGGAGAAAAACTAGTTTTTAGATGGGGAGCAGCTATAAATAATGAATGTTAACATTTCAAAGAAAATTATTGATCAGTCAGAGGAAGCAGTGTCTCTAGGTTTAAAGCACAAAATATTAATAGATTTCAAGGCCAGGAATGTACTTCTGAAAATGATGGGGTCTGGCATCCACCAAAATTTTACCCAAATTGTCATTTCAAAGTATTTTGTCTTTCTTCACCAAGAACGGATTCGGGAGATCTAATCTTTGTAAAATAACTGCAGTTATGTAAAATTTGCTAACATTCAGCTACCTCTTCCTGGCTTTATGGTTCACCACATCTACCCTGTTTCTAGTAACATATTTATTTATACTCCTTGGGGAGACACATACCCCTAATCAAATAAATCCAATAAAATCAATTTCACATGCAAACCACAGGAATTATAGAAGATATTTCACTTCCAAACAATTTTAACTCTTAAGGCCCCATGCATCAAGATGCCAGTCTGTGCTTTGAAGTATTGCTCCTAAGGTTTCCAGGAAGGTGGTGGTCCTCTAGGTGGGTATTTAACAGTATCCAACTGCTGGCAGTTTCACCTGTTGTTGACTGGAAACATCATTTGCTCTGAATTCCCTTTTTGTGATTATCCTGGAGTAAAGGCAAATCACACAAACAAAAATACATACAGACACTAGACACACAAACACCTACAGAAAGGGTGGCCAGGTAATCCTCACACTGGTTTTTGACTGTGCCCATGTTTTATCTCTCCCATAATTGAGTGCACCCTCAGCAAGTCTGCTGACAACACCAAGCTGTGTGGCGCAGTTGACACGCTGGAGGGAAGGGATGCCATCCAGAGGGACCTGAAACAGCTTGAGATGTGGGCCCATGCAAAGTTCATGAAGTTCAACAAGGCCAACCAAGTGCAAGGTCCTGCACGTGGGTCAGGGCAACCCAAGCACAAATACAGGCTGGGTGGAGAGTGGATTGAGAGCAGCCCTGAGGAGAAGGGCTTAGGGGTGGTGGTAGATGAGCTCAAAATGAGCCGTCAATGTGCGCTTGTGGCCCAGAAAGCCACCCATGTTCTGGGCTGCATCAAAAGCAGCATGACCAGCCAGTTGAGGGAGGTGACTCTCTCCCTCTACTCTGCTCTCGTGAGACTCCACCTGGAGTACTGCATCCAGCTCTGGGGCCCCCAACATAAGAAGTACATGGCCCTGTTGGAGCGGGTCCAGAGGAGGGCCATGAAGATGGTCAGAGGGCTGGAGCACCTCCTCTATGAGGACAGGCTGAGAGAGTTGGGGTTGTTCAGCCTGGAGAAGAGAAGGCTCTGGGGAGACCTTACAGCAGCCTTCCAGTACTTAAAGGGGGCTACAGGAGAGATGGGGAGGCACTCTTGATCAGGGAGTGTACTGATAAGACGAGGGGTAGCAGTTTTAAACTGATAGAGGGTAGACTTAGACTAGATATTAGGAATAAATTTTTTTATGTCAGGGTGGTGAGGCACTGGAACAGGTTGTCCAGAGAAGCTGTGGTTGCCCCATCCCTGGAGGTGTTCAGGGCCAGGCTTCATGAGGCTTTGAGCAACCTGGTCTAGGGGAAGGTGTTCCTGCCTGTGGCTGGGGGGGGTGGAACTCAATGACCTTTGACGTCCCTTCCAGTCCAAACAATTCCACGATTCTATGATCACCTATACTTTTTCTCTCATACAGATGCACACCTGAGGATAGGAGTCATCTCACTTATCTTTATTAATCTAAAAATTGTTTAGCTAAACTGCTTATCTAGGTTTCCTCTAGAGTCTGTGCAGGGAGAAAAAGCAAGAGGCAGGCACATCCAGAGGGCAAGTCACTCACCTGCATTAGACATTCAGGATGGGATGAATCAGCCTTTAGAAATGCTCCTCTCTCTCCTTTGGCTGCAGATGGAACATAGACAACCTGCCTGGAGAAAATAATTAACTGATGAAGTTAGGTAAGGTGATTCCCACTCCATATGTAGGTATAACCTACTTTTGAAGACTGTGTTGTTCTTTGTTGGGATTTATCATGCTAGCAGAAGAGACAAATCTTTCACAAAGACAAACCAGCAGGGTGACTGGAATCTAATCTGAGCTCAGGCTGCACCTTTTTGCTAGAGAGAAAGTATTTGGAAAGAGTCCTCAAATTTTCATGAACCAACATGTTTCCTGCTTCAGGTTAGAGCTGTAAGTGGTGAAACAGCACAAAATCAACTTTGGCTCCTGCTGCAAAGCAGCTCCCATGAGATTTCTTCCCAGGCTGAAAAAATAAAGGATGTTGGAATAGTTCAGTAAAATTCTAGGCAACTGTCCACACTTGGGGTTGCAGTAAGCAGAGCAGAGCACTTGTGAGATTCTTCATGGTCTTCTGCAAAGACTGCCTAAACACTTGGAAACTGCAGACTAGTACAGTATACAGTAGACCAGCTCCAATGCAAGATAGGGCATATAGAGAACACAAGACTCAGTGCATTAACTCTCTGTGTAATTCATTGACTTAGCTATTATTTACTACAGCTCTAAAGAGGCTACCAATAACCCCCTCAGGAATTAGCACTCGCTCTGCACTCGTAGCAGTAGCATTCATCCAGTTAAAGCCCAATATACCTCTCACAGAAGATGAAGCAGAGTACTATGGAGATGGAGAGTTGTTTAATATGTGGCCCCATGTTGCACACAATTCAAATACTTTCTGGAGTGAAGACTGCTCCTTTCCTCCTGCGATTCCAGACAGTGCTCTGCACTGGGTAGCTAAGCACACTGCAGCAGCAGCACAGAGGTATAAAGGTCAAAATTTCCACCAGCCTTGAGTGCCCATTCTAAGGCACCTAACACCAGATACTTTCAGAAGACACAGCACTATATAGCCTTTGTCATGTAAAAGGAACAGATTTTGTCAATTTAACTTGTGACAGTGAATCCGCAGAACTTCCAAAAAGCAGACCTCAGATAGTTTATCCCAGCTAAATGTTCAGAAAATGGGACAAAAGAAAAATAATTTATTTAATTAATGAGCTACTGTAAAAAGTTTGGTTTGAATGTCTTGCTTAGCATGAAAAGAGAATGCAATGGAAGAGACAGAAAAAGATTTCTTCATATCAGTAGATAAATACCTTAATAGCAAGCATTTCTTCTTGCTGCAGTTTATGCAAAGGTCCTACAGAAAACACTTCATTAAGCAAACATGTTAGCTTTCACTCCTTACATTATTCACTATTTTAAATGGGAAGCTGAAGAAGGTTCAAGTCCTCACCTACAATCTTTTGAAATTCTGCCCCACAAAGCTTCATGAAAATACAGTCTTGCAGTTTGGTTTTCTTTTTTTTCCTTATGTGTCTCCCTTTCCATCCAGAGAAGAAACTCTCAATGGAACTATTTAGCTTCCCAAAGCTCTTTCATTGTCCCTTTCTTATTTCACTCTTCAAAATCCTTCAATAATTCATCTTGTCCTTCTCCCATATTCAGTATCATCTAGACTTTGCCTCAATAGGCTAGGAAAAATCCTTCATTTAAGAGTGAAAGTAGAGTTTCTCAAGACAACTGGTTAAGGAGTCATAGAATCATA